>NC_058132.1:524449823-524487694 GCF_016433145.1 Gracilinanus agilis
GAAACTACCACACCAATGCAACTAACCACAATTTGGAAATAGACCCTGAACAAGGACACATGTTACAACCAGTGGAAATGTGTGTCAGCCATGGGTGGGGAGAGCAGGGGGGGGGGGGCGGGGAGGGGGTGAAGGGGAAATAGGGGCATAAAGTATGTAAACAGGTTAAAAATGAATATTAATAAATGTAAAAAAAAAAAGATAGTCGACAGCATGGTAAAACAGACCCAAAAAATGCTGAAGAAAATAACACCTTAAAAAACAGAATTGTCCAAATAGTAAGAGGCCCAAAAATCCACTGAAGAGACTACCTTAAAAATCAGAATTATGGGGAAGCTGGGTAGATCAGTGGATTGAGAGTCAGCCCTAGAGACCAGAGGTCCTAGGTTCAAATCCAGCCTCAGACACTTCCCAGCTGTGTGACCCTGGGCAAGTCACTTGACCCCCATTGCCCACCCTTACCACTCTTCCACCAAGGAGTCAATACACAGAAGTTAATGGTTTAAAAGAATAAAAAAAATCAGAATTAACCAAATGGAAAAAGAGGTATAAAAAGAAATTAATTTTTAAAAAGTTAGAATTGGACAAGTAGAAGCTAATGACTCCATGAGACACCAAGAAACAAAATTAAATCAAAAGAAGGGGGGGAAAGTAGGAGAAAATGTGAAATATCTCTTTGGAAAAAACAACAGACCTGGAAAATAAACCAAAAAGAAATCATTTAAGAATTATTAGACTATCTGAAGGCCACGATCAAAAAAAGAACCCAGTTATAAATATTTTAAGACGTGTTCAGGAAAAACTGCTCCCCAATAATCTGGAAGCAAAGGGGAAAACAGAAACTGGAAGAATCCACTGGTTATTTCCTGAAAAAAATTCCAAAATTAAAACTCTCTGCAATATTGCAATCAAATTCCAGACCTCCTAGGTCAAGAAGAAAATATTGCAAATAGGCAGAAAATAACAATATATCATGGAGTCACAGGATAACACAAGACCTTAAGATTCTACACTATATAACTGGAAGGCTTGGAAGATGATATTCTAGAAGAAGACCTAGCAAAAGACCTAAAATACAAAATAAACTACCAGCAAAAATGAGTATAATTTCTGTGTATAATCCTGGGCAAGTTACTTAAACCCTAGTTTAACCCTTGCCCTTCTGTCTTAGAGTTGTTAATAATACAGAAAAAAAGGTTTGGTTTGGTTTGGTTTTTCAAACTGAGTATAATCCTTCATGGGAAAAAAAGTGGATACTTCATGAAATAAAGGACTTGCCAATATTGCTGACAAAAAGACCAGAGAGAAATAGAAAAATTACCTTTTAAATACAAGACTCAAGAGAAGAATAAAAAATAAAAAAGAGAAATCATAAGGGATTCAATGAAATTAAACTATTTATATTCTGAAATGGGAAAATGATACAACTCCTAGATACTATATCATTATCATTATTATTAGGACAGTTAGGAGGAATATACATAGACAGAGAGGAATGGGAGTAAAGTGATTATAAGTTTTTTTTTTAATTAAGGGGTGTGCTAGGAGAAGGGAGAAGTAAAATTGGGAAATTATCTCCCATAGAAGAGGCATGAAAAAGAGCTTTCACAGTGGAGGGGAAGATGGAGGGGAAACACTTGAACACTACTCTCATCAAAATTGACTCAAAGAGGAAATAATGTATATACTCAGATGAATATAGAAATCTGTGTTCCTACAGGGAAGTAAGAGGGCAAGGAGAAAGAAGAAGAAGGGTTGTACCAATAGAAGAGAGGGTGGATTAAGGGAGGCAGTGGGAAAAAGCAAAACAAACTTTTGAAGAGAGAGGATAAAATGAGAAAGAAATATAAACATAAAATAATAGGATAAAGGAAAATATATACTTAGTAATTACAACTACAAATGTGAATAAGATACCCTCACCCATAAAAAAGAAGCAGAAAGCTGAAGGGATTAAAATCCAGAATTGAACAATATGTATTTACAAGAAATACACTTGAAAATGACACATACACACAAAAAGAGTAAAAATAAGGGGATGAAGCAGAATCTATCATGCTTCACCTAAAGTAAAAAAGCAGGGGTAACAATGATTTCAGAAAATGTGAAAGCAAAAACAGACCTAATTTAAAAAGATAAGCAAGGAAACTTCATTTTGCTAAGAAGCATTATAGACAATTAAGTAATATCAATACTAAACATTTATGTTCCAAATGGCATAACATCTATATCCTTAAAAGAAGAGTTAACTGAGTTACAGGAAGAAATAAGACAATAAAAGTAGTGGGGACCTCAACTTTCCCCTCTCAGATTTTGATAAATTTAACCAAAAAATTAGCAAGAAATAAATTAAGGAAATGAATAGAATTTTAAAGAAGTTAGATAGGATAGACAACTGAATGGGAAGGAATATACCTTTTTCTCAAATATAAATTGCACCTTCACAAAAACTGAACAAAAACTTCACGACCAAATGAAGAAAAGCAGAAATATTACTTGTATGCTTTTTAGATCACAATGCAAGAAAAATTACATTCAATAAACAGCCATGGAAACATAGATTAAAAACTAATTGGAAACTCAATAATCTAATCCTAAAGAAATGAGTGGGTCAAAAAACAAAACATTGAAACAATCCATAATTTTACTAAAGAAAATGACAATGAGACAAAATACCAAAATTTATGGGATGCAGTAAAAGCAATACTTAGGGGAAAATTCATCCCTAAACTCATCAATAAAAGAAAGAAAATGCAGAACAATGAATTAGGCTTACAACTAAAAAAGAACTAGAAAAAAAGAACAAATTAAAAATCCCCAATTAAATACCAATTAGAAATATTGAAAACAAAGGAGAAATTAATAAAATCGAATGTGAGAAAACCATTGAATTAGTAAATAAACTTAAACTTAGGGAGCTGGTTTTGAAGGGAGAATAAAATAAATAATCAGCTAAATGAATTTCTAAAAATAAATTAGAAAACTAAATTATCAGTATCAAAAATGAAAGAAATTAAAGCAAATATTAGGAGCTTTTTGCCTATTTATATGCCAAAAAGCCTAACAATCTAAGTGAAATGGATGAATACTTACAAAAATATAAATTGCTCAGATTAATAGAAAAGGCAACAGAATACTTAAATATCCTACCTCAGAAAAATAGATTAAACATGCCATAAATGAGCTTCCTAAGAAAAAAATCCCAGGACCCCCAGATGGATTCAAAAGTGAATTCTACCAAATATTTAAAGAAAAATTAATTAGAGTACTATGTAAAATATTTGGGAAAAATAGGCAAAATAGGAGTCCTAGTCTACCAAATTTCTTTTATGGCACAAATATGGTGCTGATATCTAAACCAGATAGAGCAAAAGGAGAAAAAGAAAACTACATATCAATTTCCCTAAAGAATACTGATGCAAAAAATGTCAATAAAATGCTAGCAAGGAGATTACAGCAATACAGCACAAAGATCATGCATGAGGACTAGCTAGGATATATACTGGGAATGTAAAGATCATTCAAAATTAGGAAAATTATCAGCATAATTGACCACATCAATAAAAAAACAACATAAATCATATGTTTATCTCAATAGGTACAGAAAAAAATTTACAAAATATGAACTCATTCTTACTTTAAAAAATTAAAATATTAGGAAGCATAGAAATAAATGGACCTGTCCTTAAAATAAGTAGTACCTATCTACAACCATCAGTAAGCATTAGCTATAAGGGGTATAAGCTAAAAGGCTTCCCAATAAACTCGGGGATGAAATAAGGATGCCCATTATCACTATTATTCAATATTATATTAGAAATGCTAACTATAGCTGTAAGACAAGAAAAAGAAATTGAGGGGCAGCTAAGTGGCCCATTGGATAAAGCCAGGCCTAGAGATGGGAGGATGTGGGTTCAAATCTGACCTCAGATACTTCCTAGCTATGTGACCTTGGGCAAATCACTTAACCTCAACTGCCTAGCCCTAATTGTTCTTCTGCCTTGGAACCAATATTAAATATCAATTCTATGACAGAAGGTAAAGTTTTATTTTTAAGTAAAGGAATCAGAATAGGAAATGAAGAAATAAAACTATTACTATTTGAAGATCCTATGATGGTATACTTAGAGAATTGTATTAATGGCCCTATTAGAGAGGGGGGTTAGGTGGTAAAGAGAGATGGGCCAGTGAGTTGAATCTCTCAACTCTTCCCTTAAGGTGCCACTAACACTTGACAAACTAAGGACTGTTTCTCTGGAATGCTGGACTTCCAGAGAGCAGAAGCCAGCTTTAGAGGACAGTGAGAAAACTATCACAAATGTTGAGGTATATGGAGACCCTGTCCAGACTGGCCCAGAGCCTCGGCAAACTAAAGCCTCCTCCTAGCCAGCTGATGACTCTGCAGAGGGTCCAGCTCTAGGATGGTTTCAGCCAAGCAATTGCTCTCAGACCCTCTTCCCCTCTTTGTCCATGAATAAATCTGGAACTTGTTATCTGACTACTGTATAATTTATTGAGGATAATCAGGGTTGTTGATGAGGATGCTGGGAAGAGGAAACTAGGTAGCCCTAAAGGTCTAAGACCCAAGGTCCATCCCTTTGGGGAACCAATTCAGGCTTCATCCCAAAGTTTCTCCTTCCCTTTCCTCTATCTCTAGTTCCTATCTTATTACTATATTATAAATATATTTAGGTAGGGTCTCTTAGTAATGCAAGGTGAAGATAAGAAGGTTTGTGGGTCCACTCCCAGATTAGAGTCCTGGTCCCCAAGGATCAAATGATCTTGGTCTTGATAGATGGCTGCTTGGAAGAGAAGGGAAACAGGCTTCAAGGATTCATACCAGTTCAGGAAAACCCTCAGATTGGCTCTTGGATCGTCTTGAGCAAGTTCCACTCCTTTCTCCCACCTTGAACTCCTCCAAAACCAAAAGTCCCTTCCTTTGAAATCCTTCCCGGAATTCCCCACTGTTTCCAACCAACACTCTTGCTCATGCTCCCAGCATACAACGTTCTGTGCAGGAATTCTCTTTCCTCACACTTTGCTCTTACAAAGTCAACTAAAAAACGTCAGCAAAATTGTGGGATAATACAAGAAACCTACATAGGTTATCAACATTCTATATTTTACCAACAAAGTTCACCAGGAAAAGCTAGAAAGAGAAATTCCATTTAAAATAACTGCACACAATATAAAATTCTTGGAAATCTGTCTGCTATATATCCCCCAGAATTTTAACTAAAATAAATAATATGAAGCCATTTCCCAAAAATAATTTTTATTAATAGGGGAAAATGATCTATTAATAAAGGATTAGTCGATCACAATCACGGTTAGCCTCTGCACAGAAAGACACTCAATGAGCCTTGACCCTCTCTTTTATATGGAGATGTATCTTCTTTCTTATTAGCCTGATAGTTTATCCTTTGAATCACCCCTGGTAGTTCTCATTGCTGGATATTCTGAAAGAGGTGGACTAAGAGACCTCAATTCCTCCCTCCTTACTTCATCACAGGGAAAGTGATTTAAAAAAAAAGTCAAGTACATGGATTCCTGTAGCTTTAGGGAACCTTTATTGGCTCATCCTTCTTTGGCAAGTTGTTAATTAAGTGATAAAATGCCAGTAAATTTATGAGGCCCAGTTTCTTCCAGCAATCTTCAGCTAGAAAACTGTAAGTTGTTTCAATCATGTTTTCAGTGTTTCTTTCCTCTATTGTAGACCTGGTCACCTCCAAATTTAGATATGTTTACCAGGACCAAAATTTATGTGGAAGAACAAAAGGTAAGTAATATCAAGGAAATCCACTTTTTTAAAAAATGTGAAGGCAGGTTGTCTCACAGTATCAGATCTCAAACTATATTGCAAAATGATAATCATCAACAGTCTTGTTGTACTGACTAAGAAATAGAGTGGTGGATCATTGGAACAGATTAGGCACACAATACACATTAGTAAATGACTATATTAATCTAGGAAAGCAGGAAACTAGAAAAAGAATTTACTCAGTCTCTGATAAAGGCCTATTTTCTAAAACACAAACTGAGTAAAATGTAGGAACATATGTGGAAAAATTGGGACACTCACTAACTGTGGAACTGTGAACTGTGAACTGATTCAATGATTCTGGAAAATAAATTGGAACTATGTCCTATAATACAGTACATACCCTTTGATCCAGCAATACCACTATACATTCCATATCCCAAAAATATCAAAGAAAAAGGAAAAAGACCTATATGTACAAAAATATTGATAGTGGCTCTTTTTATGGAGGTCTATCAATTGAAGAATAGATGCACAAGTTGTTGGTATGTGAATGTAATGGAATACTATTTTGCTATAAGAAAAGACTATTAAGATGGTTTCAGAAAAATCTAAGAAGACTTATACAAAGTAATGCAAAGTGATACTATACAATTTCAGCAATACTGAAATGATGAGCAATTGGATTTAGCTATTGTCCTCAAAACAATGATCCAAGGCAATTCTAATGTATGATGAAAAATACTTTCCAACTCCAAAGAAAGAACTGATGGAATCTGAATGTTAATGGAAGCATATTTTTTTACTTTCTTTTTTTTTTTGGTTTGTTTTCTTTTACAACGTGGCTAATATAGAAATATGTTTTGCATGACTAGACATATAGTCAATATCAAATTGCATGCCTTCTCAAGGAGTGAGGAGAGGAAGGTGGGAAGGAATTTGGAACTCAAAATTTTAAATTTTTATTTTGAATATTTTCCCCTAGTTACATATTTCATGTTCTTTCCCTCTCCCTGAAATCCCCCTAACCCCTTAGCCAACACACAATTCCACTGGGTTTTACATGTATCATTGATCAAGGCCTAATTCCATATTATTGATAGTTGGACTAGAGTTATCGTTTAGTGTCTACATCCCCAATAATATCCCCATCAGCCCACGTGTTAAAGCAATTGTTTTTCTTCTTCATCCTCCATTCAGTCACCAAACTGATTTTCTCTAAGTGCAGGTTCAATTATGTCATACCCCTCTCAATGAATTCCATTGGTTCCCAATGGCCTACAAAAGAAATACAAAATGCTGTTTGGCATTCAAAGCCCTTCATAATCTAATCCCCTCCTATCTTCCTGGTCTCTTCACACCTTATTCCCTGCCATGTACCCATCACTGGCCTTGCTGCTGCATGAATAAGACATCATCTCTCCACTCTGGACATTTTCTCTGACTACTACCCATACCTGGAATGTTCCACTCTACCTAATGTCTCTCCTGGTTCCCTTTAAGTCCCAATTAAAATTCCCCCTTTGGATAAGGAAGCCTTATCCAAAACCCAGATAGAACGTTCCTTCTCCTTAATTCCTATTTGTCCTTTGTGTATAATTTGTTGTACATGTATTTATTGTCTCCTCTCACATTAGAAACTGAACTTCTTCAGGGCAGGCACAGTCTTTTTACCTCTTTTTGTATGTCCAATGTTTAGCACAATACCTGGCACATAATGGCACCTAAAAATGATTGTTGATTGGTTGATACTACCAAACTTCATCAACTTGGAAATGACCTTAAAAGGTCATCTAGTCTTACCTTCCATATTATGCAAGAATCACTCATCCATTTTTCCTGACTAAGAAGAACATTTCCATTGAAAGAGAATTTACCTAAGAAAGAAGCCCTTTCTGGTTTTGGCCAGTTTAAACAGAAAGTTCTTCCATTTGTAGTTCTGCCTTCTAGAGCAAAGAACAGGTGTAAATATTCTTCCACCTGAGAGTCCCTAAAATATTTGAAGAAAACTATCATGCCCCTCCTTCCAATTCTTTCCCACCTTTTTTACATTAAAACATCTCTAGTTCCTTGACACATTCTTTAGGACATGATTCCCGCACTCCTCACCATCCCAATCACCCTTTATTCTCTTAAGGCAAGTAAGTTTACACTTTTTCAGCCAGAGATGGAATACCACCCATCCAAAAACAATTAACTCTCTTTTTCTGGACCCTTTATTTCCGTTAATGCAGTATAAGTTTACATTAATTTAGCCTAGGGTGTAATACCACCTACCCAATACAAGATTTCATTTCAATTAATTAAAAATAACTGTCAAAACTTAAGACTGCAATCACAAAATTCTGCTTACACAGCTTAAGTCTTAGAACACTAACTAGAAATGTCAAAAAGCAAACTGGACTTATATACTGGGAAGTGAAAGGAAAACACACATAAAATCTTTGAAGAATACACTTAATACACACCCTGAAGAAGTGGGATCTAGGATGTAACTTCAAAGCAATCCAAGCTAGGCTTTATCACTTGAAACACTTACAGTACATATTTTGGAGAAAATAAATCACCAACTCTCCTTTCTGCCTTAATCAACTATTTCCTTTATCTTATCTATGACTCATTAAAAGATGGAAATGAAAACTCAACCAACAAGGACACTGAAACCTATCCCGAGAAAACATCTGAATTCACTAATACCACAGTGATACAAACCTTTAAAAGTGCAGGAAAAACTCGTGAAGTTAGCTATAAACTGCATTTCAGTGGAAGGCTTGCCAAGGTAAATATTACATATGGAACTCTTTCTCCTACTGGTCCCTTGGGCATCTACAGGAACAGCCGCCACGAAGTGACAGAGAACTGTGTGATTAGATCTCCTCTACACACTGGCGGCAACACACAACACACACACATATACACACGCCAGGGCAAACACCAGAGAGGTGAGCCCGAACAAGCACCCTGGCTCCCCTAATCCCCGCAGTAAAAACTAGGAGGAGTGAGGGGAGAGATCTCGTGCAATCTAGGAACCAGACGATCCATAAGGGTGTCGAGGGGAGAACAAAGTTAGTCAGAGCCCGAGGAGAGGGAGAGGGGAAGAGAACCCTAGCAAAGGAGATAGGACCAGATCCAAGCCCGGGGTCCCTTGGTGCTGAGCTGCCCGGAAGCAGGACAGCAAAGCTGAGAGGCCGAAAGAAGGCCCTGCCACTCCTCACCTTCAGGCTCCACAGTGCCGCACTCTGCACGAACAGCTGAGGTGGTTGCCGGCTCCGCCGCCCAGCAGCCACCAACGCCATGGCCCCGGAACACAGACCCGCCATGGCCGCTACTTTCGGTAGGCGCCCCGATTTGACCTCTCACCTTGGGCGAAGGAGGCGGAGATGGGGAGCGCCTGCGAGTCAGCCAATCACGAGGATGGATCGACAGACCCTCCTCCCCCGCCCCTCTCTCTCCCTCCTCCTTTCACCAGGGGAGGAGGAAAAAGAGAGGGGCGGGGGCTCTCGCTGGCCAGGGGTTCCCAGGAACCTAAGAGGGATGGGGTGGGTTGAGCCTGAGTGTAGTATCCTGATTCCCAGCTAGGATGTGGGGTTCCGGGAGCGGAGCTTGGCCTCCCGGCACGGCCGGAATCCGGAGCCTGGCATGACCCAGGAAATGTGTGCCAAGGAGAGCAAGGCAAGAGTCCGGAGATGCCCTTGTAAATAGTTTAAACTGTGCTTTGTAGGGTAGCCAGAGTCGCGCCAGCTTGGCCCCTCTGCTTTGCCAGAGACCCGGAGTAACCAGCTTTGGCTGGCACCAGACCTTCCAGACATTCAATTGAATTTTTATTGCCACAAAAGTTCCCTTTTTTTAGAAGTTGCATCGACCTTCTAGAGTTGGGAAGATTTGCCTGACCTCATTTATTCGTGCACTTGAAATGTTTTAAAACCAGGTTCTTGAACTTTTGTGTGCACCATGAAACCCATTTGATGGTCTGGTGAAGCTGGCTTCTTCTCTGGAGAATATTTTTTAAATGCATAAAATCTAAAGGATTTATAGGAATCAATTATAATGAAATAACTATCAAAAGAATTTTTTTAAGTTCAAAGACTCTATATTAAATATCTCTGGCATATTTGGCAACAGATGTAGCTGAGATAAGGAGGGAACTCTTTGGAGTCATAAGTTTTTCAAAAATGTAATAGAAGAAACTAGGAGATCTAGCCAAACTCCACAGTTTACACCTGTAGAAGTAAGATGTTGAGAGGCCAAACTCAGGGTTACAAGGAGCTTGTACAAGAATCTATACTTTCTGCTTCTCAACTGGAGGGTTCTTTCCACACATTAATACTATATGCCTTTTGGAACTATGTTTCTATATGTGTTAAATGAGGATATTAATAATTAAGATGTTTTCAGCTCAAAGCCCTATAGATAACAGCCAGCCACTTACACAGGAGGGATCTATCCAAAAATATTGCATCAAACTAACCTACTGCCAGCAAGATACAGATATAATCACTGCAGTATTTCCCCTACCAAGACCTTACGACATTGGGTTGTCTTTTTTTTAACCTATTTAATTTTGTAAATTTAGTAACTGCAAGTTTGGTGATTAGCTTACCACTTAATGCTGATTGTTTAACATGCCTTAGTTGTGTCTCCATGGCTAATAATAATAACTGGTATTTACATAGTATTGTTTTGGTTTCTATTTTCCAAACTGGAGATGGATTAAATGGGATCTAAGGACCCTGTCAGCAGCATGGTAAAGTATAAAGATTGCTGGGTTTGGAGGTTATAGGGCCTGCATTCAAATTTTAGCTATACATACTTAATGAATCTTAGCAAGTTGTTTCTAATGGGCCCGAGTTTCTTCAACTGCAAAATGAGAAACTTGGACTAGGTAAACACTGAGGTCACTTCCAGCTCAAAAACAGTAAGGAGGCTCAGTGGCTAAAGTGCTAGACCTGGAGTCAGGAAGACTTAGGCTCAAATACAGCTTCAGGAACTGGTTTTGAAATCCCTGGCAAATCACTTAGCCTCTGTTGAACCAATTACCACATCTGTAAAATGGAGATAATAATAGAACCTAGACAATGAGGTTCAAATCC
Source organism: Gracilinanus agilis (assembly GCF_016433145.1). Taxonomy (NCBI): domain Eukaryota; kingdom Metazoa; phylum Chordata; class Mammalia; order Didelphimorphia; family Didelphidae; genus Gracilinanus; species Gracilinanus agilis. Next base: position 524,460,675 of record NC_058132.1, read on the forward strand.
AGCCTCCAACATTCACAAGTTTAACCTCTATATAACCTCTCTATATATTCCTCATAAGTTTAACCTCTATCTCCCTCAGTTTCCTCATCTGTAAAATGGAGATGACAGTTATAAATAACCCAAGGTTATTTAGAGAGGACCAAATGAGATAATATTTTAAAAGTGCTTTGCAAATCTTAAAGTGCTATATAAATACTAATTATAAGATGGAGTGATAGGAAAAAGGGGAAAAAAGAAAGGAATCAAAACTGGATAAAGGAAAACAAAAGTGATTTTTTTAAAAAGCAATAAAAAAACAAAAAAGCAGAAAGAAGAGTTTCTAGATTAGGAAATAAGCTAAATATAAGCTGAAACTATATAAGAAATCAGATTCCTGTGATTTTAAGGATTGATATAGTATCTGTCAGGATCAGAACCTGAGAAGCAGAAAGTATCAAATAGAAAGCTTGCTGTAAGAATACTCTGTGATCTGTCCTATTCAGAATTATTCCTGGTCTCTGAAAACCATTCTCAAATAATACAGCATAAACATTCTCTCCCTTTTGCATATTACTGCCACATTAATCTTAATGAAATATTGTTTTCATTGCCCTGTTATCCTGGTCAAAAAACTTAACACTCTTCTGCATTATCTAAACAGAGGTAATAGATTAAACCTGTGTGCTATCTTCCCAGAAATAACTTTTGAGGACAAATAAAGGGCTATGTTCAAGTAAGGACAGACCTTCAGTCCATATTCTATTCAGAATCCATCTCAAAGGATGGTCCCACCAGACATTCTGATGAGACTAGAAACCTCCAGCCCCATCAATACAGTCTGATGAGATTATCCACTGGGAACCCCAAAATAGACCAACTCTTGGGCAACACTTGTTAACACTATTAACAAGTTCTAAACACAAATTTAAGACATTCTCCCTGCCTCCCCCAATTATCTGACATTATGTCCCAGTTACTCAGCTTCACAAATAAGGAAAGTGGCTGAGCAGCTCACTTCAATAACTTCAATAAGTTCCCTTTGCCACCTGTCCTAAGGTGTATAAAGCCCTTTATAGTATCAGTTTATCTCTCTTTGTTCTTTGGAATTACTATAGCCACCTGAAAACTATCCATAAGCTGGTGCTCATTGAACTTTTTAATCTTTTACTTGCCTCCATCTAGTCCAAAGCATGAACACAACATACCCTTTGTGATAATTAGATTAAGTCTACACTGCCCATCTTTAGATTTAATCACCAAAGGTGAGAGCACCTTCCAATTCTTGGAGGTCCTAACCCACATGTCTAGAGTGAGTAACGAATCAGAATCAACTGACCGTCCCTATGCTTTCTTTTAGAAAGCATCTATTGTGATTGGACACACAGGCTAGGGGAAGGCACTGGAAGTGACTCATACATGGCCCCATTAAAAGAGGAAGTTTAGTGTGTGAGGCTGCTTCTGGTTTGGTGAAGGGGACCTGAGGGAGCTTTGCTGGTTCGTGACTGAGACTGTTCCATGTAGTGAGTTTAAAGACTGAATCATCCTGAACTTCTATTAAGAAACTTCCTTTTATAGACTCTGTGAATAAAGTTTGCTCCATTTACCTCCAGGCCTCAGGCCCTTTAACCCTTGGTTGAGGGTTAAGATCTACCTGGATTAATTAGTGAGATAGATTCTTATTTTCTTCCTCTCTCTCTTCTCTCGTGTAAATAAACTTCCATAAAAGTCAATTTTGATTTGAGATTATTCTTAATTGAGGATTGATAATAGTTCAATCCTCTGGCAACCATCTTTAATTTATTGAACCCATAAAATCCCTTTTTAACCCTTACACTGTCCAACCACCTTATCGACATTTTAATGGAACCCTTCCATATTAAGGTTATATCTATAGGAGACTGTTCAAAAAGGAGGTGAAGAAGGCCTATTTGAACAAAAATGTATATAGCAATGATATATATAATATCAAAAGCATGAGCTTTTGATATTATATATATCATTGCTATATACAGTATGAACTCTAATGCCCAGCAATAAAAGAATGTCTGGACAAATAAAATACATTTGGGTACCAGAATGTATGTAACCATTAAGAATGAAAATTATTAGAAATATGCATAAAAGTAGAAAGGGCTATATTAAATAATGCAGTTTTTAAAAGTACTACTTAGACTAACATGAGCACATTTGGAGGCAGTGAGGTGACTCAGTGGATAGAGAACCAGGCCTAGAGATAGGATATTCTGGATTCAAATCTGGCCTCTGACCATTAGTAGCCATGTGACCCTAGGCAAATCAGTTAACCCCAGTTTGCCTTAATCCATTGGAAAAAGAAATGGCAAACCACTCCAGTATTTTTGCCAAGAAAACCCAATAGACAGTATGGTTCACAGAGTCACAAAGAGTCAGACATGAATGAACAACAACAAAAGCTCAATGGACTTTCTCAAAAAGCAGCAGATTCCTCATCTCTAGAGCTCTTTTAGAACGCCCACCATTTGTTGGAGCTGCAGTAGAGGATATTATATGTGGGTTGACCTTGAGGTCCCTTCTAATTAAAATTCTAGTATACGGGGGCAGCTGGGTAGCTCAGTGGAGTGAGAGTCAGGCCTAGAGACAGGAGGTCCTAGGTTCAAACCCGGCCTCAGCCACTTCCCAGCTGTGTGACCCTGGGCAAGTCACTTGACCCCCATTGCCTACCCTTACCACTCTTCCACCTATGAGCCAATACACAGAAGTACAAGGGTTTAAAAAAAAATTCTAGTATACTATTAATAGTTTGGATTTTAAATGAGGAAAACAATCACCTAAGGTGCTAGAAAAACATAAGCTAAAGCATGAAAATTGAAAATAAGCATAATGTGATGATTAAAAATTCTGAGAGACTGGGTTATTGATCAAGCTAGCAATAACCAATAAATTAATTGGCCAGTGACCTCCCTTGGTCATCAAAGACAAAGACATTTAGCATCTGGAACATCCATGATCTTAAGTGGGGTCAAAGCTGCCTCACAGAATTCCACAGTGCCCCCTAGAACTCCTGGAGAGGGGGCAGTTGGTGCAGTTAAAAACCTGGATATAAAAGGCCTGGTCACCCTACTTGCAAGGACACTTTGATCACACTCCTTGTAGGTTCAAGGGCTGGGAGGAAGAGTTAGATTGCTCTTTGGTTAGCTCATCTCTGACCTCAAGGGCTGAGTGTTACTTTACTGGTTTACTACTGGGAGAATATCTCAATTTCAGCATCTTAACTAATCTCTATAGTGAACTTCAAGTAAGATTGCCTTTCCATCTTAAACCTAGTTACTTTAGATTAGGAGAAAGATTACTTAGCGAGTGGGATAGAAGTTAAGTTGTTCAAAACACCAGCCCACAAGTTCATTGAAGATTTTAGAGAGCTTACTTTCCTTCCATTCCTAAAACCATTTCCCCTCACCCTGTTTTCCTGAAAAAAATAAACCCCTTTGCTCGTTAAGCTACTGGGCCTGTGTGAAGCTAACTAGCACATACTTACCAATATACTTTACCAAAGAAAAGCTCCATTCAAATAAGCTCCTTGCAGCTTCTTCCTGAGAGCAGGTCATCTGTATTTGAAGTTAACCTGGAACCTATTCTATCCTAGGGTTTGGGGAATAATTTAAACAGTGAGAGTTGTTAACCTCAGTGGATTATTTCCTATCAATTTACCAACTTGACCCTGAATTAACCAAGCTTGTATAGCCTCCATTGCTTGAACTAAAAGGGATTCAGTTAAACAGTTATTGACTTGGGGTCCAACTGCTCCCCGGGTGGAGGTGGGGAGAGGAAGAATTCTACTCACTCCTACCCATCCCCCTTGTTAGGACAGCCAACTTCATCCTCTAGCTGGACTCCATTATTAATCATTGCTAATCTGACACAATTCACACATCTCGAGTCATAAAATGCAATTTTTAGAAGCTGCTCAGCCCTCCCCTAGACATTGCTAACTGGTGAATACCTAATGAAGGGGGGGGGGGCTAGTTTTTTATAGTCCCTCCATGATTCCCTTATAATTATGGAAAATCACATGCCCAATCCTAGGATTCCAATGTCTGTTTTTTGCCTGGTTAAGAGTAACCTTCTCTGATCACCCCAGTGCCCAACCAAGGACCCTGTTATGCTGCATCTCCAAGCATATTTGATTTAATCTAGTTCTTGATTACCAAATAAGATAAAACTCACAATCTCATTTTAAATTATCCCAATTCAGAAGCCTGGGAAAAGCATTCCTTGTATTCCCAACAACAAAGGAATTAGGAAGGAGGTTTGAGCTTCAATTACAAAATTATACAACACACTACTTAGAAGTAGAAATAATACAGTATTAAAATAAATCATCTCATTGGGATATACTGGGGAGAGTTGGGGGGAATACTGGAAAACAAAATTGAATAAGTAAGGCAAAATCAAATTGTAAATTAAGTTGGTCAAAGTTAAGCATGTCAAGTTTGAAGTGAGAGCAGGCCATCCAAGTAAAATTGGAATCCGGACAGATGGAAATGATGAAACTAGTGCAGAGATAAGATCAGAGCTTTATGTTTGGAAAACATCAGCCAAAAAAAAGTACTAGCTAAAGTTGAGAAAGCTGAAAGAGAAAAAAGGCAGAGCCAAATATTAAACCTGGCCATATATTTTTCAGATAATATCAAATCCAGCCAGTGCTCTTCTAGAAAGATTAACTTATTTTCATTATCACTATTATTTTCACCATCACTTTCTTTTTCTAATTTTTTGCCTGTCCTATAAATTTCATTCAATCTCTACTGTCAAGTTGCTAAGGAAGACACAGGTGTAAGTCACAAGCCAAAGCAAAATAGAGATATTTTATAAGTTAGGAAAGGAGAAAATAAATATGAATCTCACACTGAGAGGGATTTAAGGCCTCAAATAGTAAAAAGTTCATTAGTAATCTGATGTGAAGTATTGGGGTAAAGAGGGATATTGTTGAGGAGGATGCTGTAGTATAATACTTTGATGTTCACAAAGTATCTTTCAGCTTCCCTCCTTCAAGAAAAGCCAGGAGTGACTTCCCTTCTCTGGGCCAGTATATATCTGTTTGGAGACTGAATATTTATATAAAAATCTTTTTATTTATAATATATAACGATGAAGAAGGAAAGGATTAGTAAAAAGGATGCCCTAAACTAAAGGAACTTATTCTCCACCTACTCTTCTATGTTTGCCTTATGCATAGCCTTCTGTGACTTCAAGCTACTCTGAACTGCTTAATACTTACTAAAAAACCCATAAATATGCTATCTGACTAAACTAATCTATTAATCCTTATTAACAATAATTTAATTATTAAAAGTGTCTCCAAGTAAACATGGAGTCAGTTAGCCCAAAGTCTCAATGGCTAACTTCCCAGAGGGTAACTGAGATGGCTCCCAAAGTTCAGGCAAAACAGGCCTTTGGTCTTTCTCCTCCAAAACAGCTCTCCAACAGCAGATTTGACAGCTTTTTCTCCATGATAATTTCTCACAGTCAGGAAAGTAGAAACCTTTTAAGATGGGTTTAATTTTTCTCTCTCCTGTCACCACTAGAGAACAAGGTCTGAGATAAGTCTGTCTTCACCAGAAGTTGGAGAGTCTCAGAGCTTAGTGACCAACTGTCAGAACTTTATCTGCTTCTTTCCTTCCAAGTTCTCAGCTCACACCCAGAATTCTGTCTTGTCTGTAAACCCAAAGACACTTTCCCAAAGTTCCCTATCTTATCAAAATTTAATCGCTATATTTCTTAGTCCATTCCTTCAGATGTCATATCTCAGGTAATATTAAGCTATCTGTAAATTAAAGAAGTTTATGTCCTTGTTAAAAAAAAAAACAAACAAAGAAATCTAATCCCTATATGTTCCTTAATATTTACTAAGCCCAAATGTACTTTTGCAAACAAAGAAGAAAGAAAGTGAACAGTAGGCAAAATCTCCGAAGGAGAAGTTTGTTTTTAGCCTAGCTCCCAAGATCTATCCACCCCTGGTGCCCGAAGACATATAACCTTGCAAGCTTTCCCTTCTAAATGATGGCCTGTTCTTCTTTATATTTCCTGAAACCTCTTCAAAATTCACAAGTTTTTTATTCATTTCTTCAAAATATTACTAGTGCCAGTGGATGAGATCACAGTTGCTAATACTACCAAATTAACATATTTGCATTTATATATTTATTATATTGATATAATAGTGAGAGAATAGAGAACCACTGCTTGGGGAGTCAGAGTACCTGGGTTCAAATCCTACCTCCAGTGATCATTACCAGTGTCTCCTTGAACATATCACCTAACTTTCCTAAGACCTCAGTTCATTTTTGTTATTGTTGTTAGCTATGTGTAAGGATGGGATTTTGTGCAAAGGAGATGGAACCAAAGGAGGAGAAGGCAGTTGCTGGCAGTTGAAACCAGCAGAGGATTCTGGGGGATTTCTCCCAGGAGGAGGGACAAGAGAGGTCTTTGGGCTGAGGGCTGGAAGGAGGGAGGAGGCAGACAACCTAACTCTGATCCCATCTGGTGGGCTTGCTGAGCATCTTTCTCTTGGAAATTGAAACCATGATTCCTTGATCACAGTCATTTCATTACAACTCAACCTTCAAGACTACAAAGATGAAGTCAACTAAGATTTGGGACTCCATTGGGAGCAGTCTCTTAGTCTCCCTCACCCATTACCCATCCTTGCTGAGAGTCCCTTTTCAGTCAAAGCTTACAATTATAGGAAAGGACAGAAATAGAAATAGAAATAGAAGTGGAAGGTTGAGGAGAAGCTTAGGAATTGAAACCACTAGGTTTCCTGCCCAAGTGATGGACCCCATAGGAATAGCGAAGATGGCACCCCCAAATCCCTCTGCCCTTCATCCCTTTCCTCAATCCCTGACTTGTGAATAATAAAAGCCATTTAACAGTCAGATAGCATTCCAGTGTGCCTGAGAGACAATAAGGGAGAGGGGCTTGATCTGGCCAACTCCATCTTTGAGCCAGACCACCTGCTGTGAAATTGACTGACCTCCGGGAGGTTTGAATGAACCTTGTCCTTATTCAAGATTGGATTGGGGTACCACATGCCTCTTGTAGGGAAGCATTGCCCCCAACTCTTGTGGGGTTCATAATATAGAAAATGGCAGGATGGAATTCCTGCAGGATACAGGGTCAAGCCTCACCCAGAACCCTCCAAGTCACCCTAGATAATTCTGGGTGAGGGGACAGTTGTAAAGGAGTTAAACAGTTGATTTCTGGGAGTTGAGGTGAGCAGGTTTCTCTGCTCGATATTCCTTGTTTGGGGTTTGCCTGGGAGGACATAGTGGCAAAAGCTATTATGGTTTCTACTCGGAAGTTTGCCTGTCTAGTGGAATTAGACCTTCATTGCAATAGCATTTTAATTATTCATTTAGTTATTTAGATATTAGGAGTGATTACTATTAGCTTTGAGGGCAAGTTAGCTAAAGGTCTGTCACTCCCTCCTGGGGGGGAGGGGCAGTTTCTACCTAGCTGATCAGGGCTCCCCAATTTATCCGAATCCTTGATAACTCTTCCCTGCCTTCCCCTTCTTTCTTTTATCAATTTAAGCTTTATCTTTAGTAGCAGTGCCTGGGTATTATTTGGGGATACTCACGGCAGCCATTAAGCTTGGTTCCTGTCAGTTGCCAGCCTAAAAAGTCAGATCCTTCTCAGTCCTTAACATCAAGAGATCAAGCTTCTCCTTTGTCCCTCAATCAGACCTGTGGAGAATATAAATTTGGGAAAGGGAACATCATTAAAGATATGCCTTTGCTGAATCTTGCTTGAAGACATACTGCCCTGTCTCCATTTTCAACTTAAAACCAACTGCTTGGGGGGAGGGGTTTGTGAGCAAGGAGTACCTTACCTCCTCCCTTCTCACTCAAGCCTATTTGTGGAGGAGAGGGAGTCTTGCAGACTCCTAGCCCAGGCCAGTCCATCAGCTTCCCAATATCCCTGTTATTACAAACATAACAGGTGGCATGACCATCTAGGTCACCCAGTTTCAGGGTGAAACCCCCTTAAAGTCTTCTAGTATATATATTCAGCCCAAGGGGAGAGCTGGAGGAGAGAGTCACCACACAGACCCTCTCTCTCTCTCTCTCTCTCTCTCTCTCTCTTTCTCTCTCTCTCTCTCTCTCTCTCGCCCTTCTACCAACATCCATTCCTGGGGGTGCCCTTTTATTGTTACATATGCCAAATATTTTAATAAGAGTTCTTTGCAAGGCTTTTAAAATACCAGTTTGTGTGAGAGTAGAAACACAGAAGAAAAACAGATTCAATGGTTCAATGTGTATATGATTGAGGATTTTGACTTTAAATGATCAGTATATTGCAAATATTAATAATGTGGAAATAGGTTTTGAACAGTGACACATGTATAACTCAGTGGAATTGCTCATCAGCTCAGGAAGCAGAAGGAGGCAAGAGGGGAGGGAAGGAACATGAATCATGTAACCATGGAAAAACATTCTTAATTAATTAATTAATAAAAATAAAATAAAATGCCAGTTTGTAAAGATAAACTCTACTAGAGAGAGAACACAGAACACAGGTAGCCACAGAACTGGGGAGTTTTCTTGATTTTAGGCCAGATCAGAGAGTCTACCATTTTCAGGTCAGCCATATGCTGCTCTATAGTCACATATTTCTCTTTTTCTGTTTCAAATATATTTCTCCTTTTTGGTGTCTAAATTTATGTAGCTTCTTCTTGAAGTAAGCATTAGTAAGATGATTTGGAATTTTTATACCAGAAAGATTAACCTTGGTAAAGGTGGTAACAAATTTCTGGTGAGTCCTTTGCAGAGGAACAGGGTTGATGATGAAAGGTCCAGTCACCAGCAAGCCACTTGCCAGCCAAGTTAGGAAAATCCCTCTCTTGCCTCTGTATTGACATTAATAGGATCAGAACCATCCCCAAGTGATACTAGCCCACTGGATAAAGGGCTTTTGCTGTGACTTAGCAGCTTTCTAGGTGCATCCTAAGTACAATACCTAGGCATTTTTCAAATCTTTATTCTGGTTCTTTCATCCTTGTAAGCATCAACTGCCTTTGAGATAGTAACAGGCACCTTCTCTTTCTTTTTCCTTTCAATCCAGGTTTTTGGTGAAGCATATTTCCTTTTGTGCCTGGCTCACCAGAAATAGATGGAAGGCCTCAAAGTATCTGCCAATCTCTCCAGCCAGGACTGGGTTCCAGCTGCAATGTTTTTAAGTCCTCTTCACCACCTTTTCAGCCACATCTTCTTTTTTGTAAAAGGGCTTGGACTAGATGACCTATGAGGTCCCTTTCAGCTCCAGATCTATGATCCTATTAAAACCCCCTTATTTTACAGAAGAGAAAACAAACATAACAAGAAGAGGTGATAAAACTAAAGTCACAAACTAGTAAATAGCAAAATGCAAACCTGGATGTTCTCATTCTAGAGTCAGTACCTTTCTATCTAATTTTAAAACCTTATATCTCACTTTTCTAAAACCTTCCTTATGCAAGAAAAATGCATTGTCATCAGAATCTAACCAAGTGAAGATGCAGAAAGAGACATATTTGGGACATGGACAATGTGAGAATTTGTTTTCTCTGACCACATATATTTCTTTAAGAGATTTGTTCTCTGTGGAGTCTTGCTTGACAAATTACTCGTGGGTCAATGAACTGGGATGAGAAAAATGGTTCTGGGATTACAGGAGGGCCAAACTGACAGACTGACAGATGGGCATGAAGGAATCCTCTTGCTGGCCAGTGACAAAATTTAATGATTTGGGGTACATACTTTATAGGGAAAATTACGTAGGCTAAGGGATTAGGTAAGCCTTTTGCAGGGACAATGATTAGTAATGATTTACAAGATAGAGACAATGGATGTAGATTACCAAGGTGGCTTTGAACAGAGTTTTCTATAGGTGGTAATTTAGCATGTCAATTCAACATATCAATGTATGACCCAGCTTTGTACAGAATGCTGTATGTTCGTCTCACAGAATTCCTGCATCAGTAATTTTCTTGGAAGAACATACAATATTTGTTTTTCTCATGCTAGCGAGCAGGCTATGTGTCTGGCAGTTTCTAAGCTATGGTTTCCCAGAGACCTTACAAACTGGAGTGCACTGGGAATTCCACAGTCTTGCTGAAATGGAAGCCTTTAATCTTCCTATGCTGTTCCCACAGTTCTCCCCCACCCCTTTTTTTAATAATGGAAGAGAAAGAAATGAATGCTTGTTAATTGAAGAGCTGAAAAACTTAATTGAATTTTTAAAAGAATCTATTCCAATAATCCACTAACAACTTGGAACTAGAACTAGCAGCAAATCATCTTTTTTGTGCAGATGCTGACATCTGGGTCATTGAGAGCATGATTGCTACTCTCAGAGGGTCTGCTTCCAAGATGACACCCATACTTTAAAAAAAACTGTAATAATAATAATAAACTATCATTTACATAGAATTTAAAGATTTACAAAACACTTCACACATGCTAACTCATTTGATCCTTAAAATAACCCTGTGAAATAGTTATTTTATTACTAATAAAAATTCATGGTGTCATATGCAATCTTTTCCTTTTTTATTTGCAAAAGGAAATGTTCATGTTTGTTAAGTTTATAATAATAATAAAATTTTAAGAAAAAAAAGATGATTTTGTGGAATATGAAAGCCACAGCTGAGTAGAAAAGTATTTGGAGTGTAAAAAAGATCTTTCCTATACTCAGATGTAACCAGGCTACCATAGCCAAATGACAAGTAGAACTAACTGATGGAACTATTTCTAAAATATAAGATAAGCATATGGCCATGCGGCACTTCCCCTAGGAAAGATGTAATATGGGATTAGGTAGGATGTAATAGGGAGGTGCAGGATATAATATGAGGCTGAAGCTAGGGATAATAACTGGTAGGATCAGGGAGTAAGGCAAGGCAAGGGACCCAAGGCTGGAGGTAATCAAGGGAATAGACTAGGTAGTAGGGAAGTTAAGGCAATATAATGGATGAGGAACGTTCAATGATGAAGGATGGTAGTTGAGGTGGTAGGAAAATAAGGGAATGTCTGAGTTGAGGGAGTATAACACTGAGGTAACAAGGATTGCCAGGGAGAGGATGAACTAATCTAAAAAGGCAAATAGCAGCAGGGAATACAGACTGGGACTTAGGCTAAAGACAAAACACTGAAGGGAAATAGACAGAAATTAACTACAGGCTTTAGTTAGTGTCACAGGAAGGGACTTCTTTTGAAGTTACACTTCCTTCAAGATGGATACCCTGGCTTCCCTCAAACCCAGAGTATGTTGATTCTATTCCTCTTCTTCCCTTTCTTACTAATTTACTAATGAAGTAACCAAAAAGTCTGTTTTAAACACAAAAGGGGTTTATTGTCTTCTCAGGTTAGATTAAAAGGATCAAGGAAGCCCTAACAGCTGCTTAGAGAAACCTCAGGTGGAGGAAGGGAAGCAGGAATGAGAGACTGAGAAAGGACCTGCCTTTACTCAACTCTCAAGGTGATTTTGAAATCAAAAGGGATTAGTATAAATATTAAAAATGATAAAGGCTGATATAATAATAATTATTAGTATTTTAATTAAAGCCATGCTGATAGATAATTAGACCACGCGCTTGTAAGCATTCAAAACTACCACCCTCGCCATTACTGTCTCCTGTTTCCTGTCTCGAGTCTGCTGGCCAAGAGAGAGACCCCTCCTAACCCAGGAGATTATAAACTCTTCCCTGCGTCAAGACGTAGGCCTCCCACGCCCAAAAACCCAGAAACGGAAACCAGTTGGACCACGTTGGATCACAGGAAATGTAGTTTGATACATTTTCCATGTCCATAGAAATATATACACTTTTAGATGGCATTTCCAAAATTTCACTTTTACATTAGGATGATGGATACAAAACCTCCCTAGATAAATTACTGCAAGGGTAGGGCTAAACTCTCACAGTTTTGAACTAACTCTCTGATTCACTCTCCTTATTCACTCTTCTCAGACATTTAGGTAAGGGAAATGAAGGTAGAAAATGAGGTAGGGTAGGGAGATTTAAAGGTTTTATCTAAATTAACAAATTTCAAAAGACAATCCAAGTCTAGGCTAGGTTTTAATCTCCAGAAGGAGCTTGGCTGGCCCTGGTTCCCTCCACGAGTTCCCAGGTCCAACTAAAACTCTTCCAAGATTCTAAAACCTCTTGACTGACATAAGCACTCAGCAAAAGCCTGCAAACTGTTAAGCTCTCCTCTCTGTATCACACCCTTCAGATAGAGATAACCCAGAATGCAGGAAAGTAATATGCCATACTTCAACCAGCTCAGGAAAGAGGAGTTTTTAGTGGTGCCTGAAGTGCTTTTCTACTTCACATCTAAATCCAAAGGGTTGTAAGATTCCTCCCAATACTTCCTGATTTTGTTGCCATTAATGAAGATAGCCTTAGGCTCTTATTATGAAAAACTTTCTCCTAGAACATAATGGACCTTGAAGAAGAACATGTTATATGCATAAACCTGCAACCATTTTTCATAGGGGTACAAGCTGGCAATTGCCACTTTAGAACACAGAACCTGGCAGAGGACCCAGGCTGGGTGCCAGGGTGACAGTTGAAGTGAGGGTATAAAAAGGGATCCCCAAGCCCCTAACTTCACTTCTGGCTCTGAACGCCAGGGTTATGGAGGAAAAGGGTGGAAAAGTGGGCCCTGGGTGGTTTGAGTGGTTTTAGGTAGATTTGTTAGGTAGGTAGGAACAACTACCATTGCTAGCCTAATTCAACAGCACTTTGGCATACCCAACAACCCTTATTTTAAGCAAGATATAAATTCAACTATCAAGTCATCAGCATCTGTATCAGAGTTGAGATTTGCCCTCAAGGCTTTCTCGTACTGTTGCACCTAGGAAAGATTAATCTGTGTTCTCTAAATTAATTTAGTGATATAGTTTAGCCAAGATCTTTAGTTTACTTTCACCCACTTTACAACTCCCTTTTACCTGATTCACTTTCATTGCCAATAAACCCATTTTAACCTCAAGCTTAAAGATCTTTGAAGCCATTGGTTTACCTTATCAATAGGCATTTGTACATCAGCAGTCAGACCTTAATTGGCCAGCCTTATCAAACAAGTTTTATTTCGGGAAGTTTCAACCTCCTTCCTAGAAACAGTACCAACTGTCCAATTGGATTGGTTCCAATTCCCAGGGGCTGAGGCAGAGAATCCTGATTTTTAAGGGGTCTTGGCCTTGCTGGTGAGAGAGTTCATCTAACTCTCATTCAGCTTTGGTGTAGGGCCCCTCCTTCACATACCAATTTCAACATCTGCCCAAGGCCCCTTGACTGCCCTCATATCATCCACTCTTCCCCCTGCATTACAAACATTACTGTAGATTTCATTATCAAGAATTCAGCGAAAACAAAAGCCACTAATTTTTTTGAGAAGTGGATGTATAGGTTTCCCATACTTCCCCAGGATAGCAGGTAATATGATGTAGGTTGTACATGTGTTATTATACAACACCTATTTCCATGTTCATCATCTTGTAAAAGAAGACATATTGCTTACACTAGAAGAATAGCATATTTCACTTTGTATTCAGATTTGTTCAGTTCCTTCTTTGTGTATAAAAGGAGATTGTGAACCTTGGACTTCATCCCCCACAAGTTCCTTAGTTTTCCCAAAATTCCCTTTAATCTCTCCTGCGCCTCCACGTTTGTGTGGTCACATTATTGTTTTATATTTGGCTGTAACTCCTCCCTCTTCCTCTTTTGCTCTGGCAAGCAGGCTGAATAGCTAGAACTCTTTAGTTATTATTAATAAACCTTTATTAAATATAATATTTAGTTATTGGATATTAATTTTAAAATGCACATTTTTGGCAACCATGAAGGGACTTATGGGGGATGAAGTCCAAGGTTCAAAATCTTCATTTATACATTCGTCAATAGAGAGCCTTTACCGTTATGAGTCCCTTAGAGTTGTCCTGGATCCTAGCATTGCTAATGATAAAGTTAAGTTATTCATAGTTGTTCATCATACTTTATTGCTGTTACCATGCACAATGTTCTCCTGGTTCTTGCTCACTTCACTTTACATCACCTCATATGAGCCTTTCCAGATTTTTTTGCGATTGTCCTAGTCATCTTTTCTTATGGTACAGTAGTATTTTATATGTCATATACTACAACTTTTTCAGTCATTTCCCAATCAATGGATATCCCTTCAGTTTCCAATTCCTTACTATCACAAAACAGAGCTGCTATATTTTTGTACAAGTAGGTTTATTCCCTCTATCTTTGATTTCCTTGGGATACAGACCTAGTAGTGGCATTGCTAGGACAAAGGTCATAGTTTTATAGCCCTTTGGGCATGGCTCCAAATTGCTCTCCAGAATGGTTGTATCTGTTCACAACTCCACCAGTGTATTAAACTCCCAATTTTTTGGCATCCCCACCAACATTTATCATTTTTTCTTTTGTCATATTAGCCAATTGGATAGGTGTGATGTAGTGCTTTAGAGTTGTTTTAATTTACATTTCTCTAATTAATAGTGATTTGGGGCATTTTTACATATGGCTAAAGACAGTCTTATTTCCTTCATTTGGGAATTGTCTGTCCATATCCTTTGACCACTTGTCAATTGGGGAATGCTTTATATTCTTATAAATTCGACTCAGTTCCCTATATATTTGAGAACTGAGGCCTTTGTCAGAGACATTTGATATAAATTTTCTCTAGTTTGTTCTTTCCCTTCTAATCTTTGTTGCATTGGCTATGTTTGTATGAAACCTTTTAAATTTAATGTAGTTAATGTGTATTTTATATCTCAAAATGTTCTCTATGGCTCTTTTGGACATAAATTCTTCCTTTTATTCATAGATCTGACAGGTAAACTATTTTGGGCTCCTCTAATTTGTTTATGATTTCTTTATTTCTTTTATTTCCTGGACAGATTTTTTTAAAATATTTTTTTATTTTTCCATGTTTACATATTTCATTTTCTTTCTCTCCACTCCCCTCTCCTATATCCAATAAACATTTCCACTGGATTATACAAATATTATCACATAACTCTTTCCATATTATTCATTTTTACAAAAGAGAAATCTTTTAAAACCAAAACCCCAAATCATATATCCATATAAACAAATAAGTCATTTGTTTTTCTTCTGTGTTTCTCCTTCCGCATTTTTTTCTCTCGATGAGGATAGCATTCTTTCTCATAAGTCGCTTGGGATTGTCTTGTATTCGCAAAGTCCATTATATTGTATTGTTCCACAATGTTTCACTTTCTGTGTATACTTGGTTCTGTTCATTTGACTTTGCATCAGTTCCTGGAGATTCTTCCAATTCATATAGAAATCCTCCAGTTCATCATTCCTTACAGCAATAGTATTACATCACTATCATATACCACAATTTGTTCAGCTGTTCCCCAATTGAGGGACACCTCCTAATTTTCAAATTTTTTCTACCACAAAGCATTCAGTTATGAATATTTTTGTACAAATATTTTTCCTTATTATCTCTCTAGGGTACAAACATAATAGTGATATTGCAGGATCAAAGAGTATACATTCTTTTAAAGCCCTTTGAGCATAGTTCCAAACTGCCTTCCAGAATGGCTGAATCTATTCACAACTCCACCAGCAATTTTGCAACAAGCCCTCCAACATTTATTATTTTCCTTTACTGTCATATTGGCCGATCTTCTACGTGTGAGGTAGTACCTTAGCATTGTTTTGATTTGCATTTCTCTAACTATGGGAGATTTAAAACATTTTTTCATATGTTTATTGATAGCTTTGTTTTCTTTATCTGAAAACTGCCTATTCATATCCTTTCACCATTTGTCAGTTGTGGAATGGCTTGATTTTTTTGTACAATTGACTTAGCTCCTTATAAATTTGAGTAATTAGACCTTTGTCAGAGGTTTTTGTTATAAAAATTTTTTTCCCAACTTGTTGCTTCCCTTCTAATTTTGGTCGCATTGGCTTTGTTTATGCAAAAACTCTTTAATTTGATGTAATCAAAATTATTCATTTTACATTTTGTAATGTTCTCTCTCTATTGTTTGGTCTTAAATTCCTTCCTTTTCCATAGATATGACAGGTATACTATTCTATGTTGACCTAATTTACTTATAATTTCCCTCTTTATATTTATATCATTTACCCATTTTGAATTTATCTTGGTATAGGGTATGAGATATTAATCTAAACCTAATTTCTCCCATACTGTTTTCCAAATTTCCCAGCAGTTTTTGTCCAATAGTGGGTTCTTGTACCAAAAGCTGGGATCTTTGGATTTATCGAAGACTATCTTGCTGAGGTAATTTATCCCAAGTCTATTCCATTGATCCACCCTTCTGTTTCTTAGCCAGTACCATATTGTTTTGGTGATCACCACTGTATAGTATAGTTTAAGATCTGGTACTGCTAGGCCTCCATCCTTCACATTTTTTTTTCATTAGTTCCCTTGATAGTCTTCATCTTTTGTTTTTCCAAATGAACTTTGTTATAATTTTTTCTAATTCTATAAAAAAGTTTTTTGGTAGTTTGTTAGGTATGGCACTGAATAAGTAAATTAGTTTTTGTAGGATTGTCATTTCTATTATATAGCTCATCTTACGCATCAACAATTAATGTTTTTCCGATTGTTTAGATCTAGCTTTATTTGTGTGAAAACTGTTTTATAGTCTTGGCAGATAGATTCCCAAATATTTTATATTACCTAGAGTGATTTTAAATGGAGTCTCCCTTTCTAACTTTGACTGCTAGTTTTTATTAGAAATAAGTAAAAATGCTGATGATTTATGTGGATTTATTTTGTATCCTACAATTTGGCTAAAATGATTAATTATTTCCACTAACTTTTTAGTTGATATTCTTGGGTTCTCTAAGTATACCGTCATATCATCTGCAAAGAGTAATAGTTTAGTTTCTTCACTGCCTACTTTAATCCCTTTAATTTCTTTTTCTTCTCTCATTGCTACAGCTGGCATTTCTAGCACAATATTAAATAATAGTGGCGATAATGGGCATTCTTGCTTCACTCTTGATCTCATTGGAAAAGCTCCTAACTTATCCCTGTTGCAGATCATACTTGCTGATGGTTTTAGATACTGTTTATTATTTTTGAGGAAAGGTCCTTCTATTCCTATATTTTATAGTGTTTTTAATAGGAATGCATGTTATATTTTGTCAAAGGCTTTTTCTGCAACTATTAAGATGATCATGTGATTTCTGTTATTCTGATTATTGTTATGCTCAATTATGTGGATGGTTTTCCTAATGTTAAACCAGTCTTGCATTTCTGGTAGGTTTCTCTATTTCTATATCATATATTCATTTAGACTTTACTTTAGTATATACTGTGACATATTGGTCTGTACCTGGTTTCTGCTATACTATTTTCCAGTTTTTCCATTAGTTTTTCTCAAATATTAAGTTCTTCCAAAAGCTTGATTCTTTGAGTTTGTCAAACACTGGGTTACTATGGTCATTTACTATTGCATATTGAGTGTCTAATCAACTCCATTGATCCACGACTATATTTCTTAGCCAGAATCAGTTTGTTTTGATAGTTGGTACTATAGAAAACAGTTTGAGGTCCAATACAGCTATGCTGCCTTCCTTCATTTCTTTTTAATTTAATTAATTTATTTTTGCCAGCTCTATGAAATAATTTTTGGTACTTTGATTGGTATGGCAAAAATAGGCAAATTATTTCAGTTGGAATTGTCATTTTTATTATATTGACTTAGCTAATCCTTGACTAATTAATATTTTTCCATGTGTTTAGCAATCACTTTATTTGTGAAGAGTGTTTTATAGTTATGATCATATAGTTCCTGGGTTTGTCTTGGCAGGAGAACTCCCAGATATTTTACATTGTCTACAGTTATTTTAAATGGGATTTATATGACTTTTTAAAAATAAAGTTAAGGGCTAAAAAAATCATAGTGTATCCTGTCCCTAGTAAACATTTGCAGTACTCTGCAAATTAAAATTTCATGATAAGAGAATTGTGCAAATGTCATATAAACAAAAATATTGAATATATTAATTTTATATATTTATATCTGATCAATACAAAATAAAGTTTTCTTACTCAATACCAACCACAAATATCATACATAACCATTACATATAAAAAATTTTATTACGATGCTCCCAAATGAGTATTCACAATAATTTTGATTCTCGACTTCTTTTTATCTGTTGTCTGCCCTCATTGGAATGTAAGCTCTTGGAGATTAAGGAATATCTTTCTTTTTGCTTCCGTTGGTATCCCAAGCACTTAGCACAGTGCCTATGACATAGTTGTTGTTCATCTTGCATTTTCAAAGAGGACCTATGACATCACAATGAGTGAGGTTTTGATTTGTCCATGTTGGATTTAAGTGAGTTAGAGATACACAATGTTGTCAGCCTCACTTTCCCTTCCAGAGTCATCAAAGTCCAGTACCAACACAAAAATTAGAACAACTGGCAATGGCCTGGAATACAGTAGATAACCTTCGTACTTTTAATATCTGACCAGGCTCTAAGCACTCCACAGCTGCTGCTTTCACCACCTTCATAGCAGTAGGAACTAATTACTATCTGCCCATTCCATCAGGAAAAGTCTTCATATGTTTGAGGTAGACATAACCTTAGATCACCAACAGATTTAAAGCTTATTGGCTTAGTGGCCAGAGTCAAGATGGCAGCTTAGACACAGCAAAAGTCCAGACCTTTCTGAAAACCCTTCTATACCAATCAAAAATAAAATACTTCAAGGGGACAGAAAAGCAAATCTAACAACAGGACAGAGCTAGGGGATCCTCCTGCTAGATTCAACTTCAAAGGTATGTCCAAAAATAGCCTGAATTCTTGAACTCTCAGGTTCAAGGGAAAGGATGAAAGAAGGTCCTACCTACAGTGCTGAGTCTTGTAATGTAACTGTCATGTGGGTACTATTAGGAGTACCCAAAGGGCTTAGGCAGATGTTGATGATGGAATATGAAGGGAAGGGAGTCCCAAACCAAGGCTGTATGAGAGTTAGATAACCTCCCATAGCAGCTGGGTCAGGTCCCCTTTAAGCCCAAGATTCTCTTCTAATAGGCCCAGGGCTTGGAACCAATCCAGCCAAGACAGTTAAAAATGTTTCCAGGAAGCTGATTGAAACTTCCTGAAACCTCAAATTGAAATGGTTAAACTGGCTTAGAAAGGCTTTCTACCACTAAGTTGTAAATCAGATCTGACTGCTATTAAAGGGTGGTTGATGCTAAGGTAAGCAAGGCTCCAAGACTGTTTAGGCTCAAGGTTAACCAAGGATTATTTGTAAATAACTGAGGGAAGGTAACCGTAGGTAAATGGGTGAGGATAACCCTAAAATCTTGCCTAATTTGTTGATGTTAATCTTGAAGCTTTAGTTCATGTTCCCTAGGAGCAGAGTAATGAGACAGCCTTGAGGGCAAATCCCAAATCTGTAGCTTGTTGCTAAACCCAGAGGCTGGGAATCCCCTGCGTCAGTTGAAGTTGTTCTTGGTTGTAGCTGTTCTCTCTAGCTGGTATGTAAGGATGTTGTCTATGCCAAGAAGTATAGAATATTTGGCTAATAATTGAATAGTTCCTATCTGCCTAACAGAAACTCCCAAACCCCCCCCTTGGGGCCCCAAGCCCTCCTTCCTCCCTAACCCTGAAGGTGAGTCAGAGAAGTGAGGCTCCCAGGGGTTAAAGGACTCCCTTTTATACCCTGTCCTTAACTGACACCCTGGAACATGGCCTGGGTGCTCTGCAAGGTTCTGTGTTCCAAACTGGCAACTGCCAGCTTGCACCCCCAGAAATATGGCTACTCATTTCTGCACATAACAGTCTCCAGCAGTCACTGGAATCTCTGGGTGGGCAAGGGCTCTAGCTGAAAGGAGTGCCTTGCTGGCAAAGCTGTGCCAGGCTGAGGGTGTTAAACACAGGCAACAGGGAGGCATCTGGAGGAGAAGCACAGAGAGGGCAACCTAGTCATAGCCAAAATGCTCAGTCTTGCTCAGCCCCTTCTTGAGATTTTGGCCTCAAAGCTCATACAGCTCTGCAGATCAACTTCACCCTGACTTAATCTCATCAATAGGGCAGATAAGAAGCCTTCAGAAGGCAGGGAATCTCAATCTCCAACAATCCTCCCCCATAGACTGCACTAAGAGTAGCTGTAAGAATCCAACTGATTGGGATCTTATGGCAAAGGCTGAGAGAATACCTTGCTAACAGGGTGGGAAGCCGAACTCCTTTCGGCCTCTATACCTTCACTTACACCTTCAGCTTCTGCTGCCTACTGGGGAAGATCTGACTCAGGGCTCATTAATACCATCAGTCTAACCTAGTCAATCAGCTGAGCAGAGAAGAAGCCCCTTCATGACAGAATAGCCCAAACCTACAGATCTAGCAAATAATCAGAGGAGCAAGATTATAGCCAATTACAGGGGGGAAAGAAGGAAAAATATGAATAAACAACAAGAAAAGAAAAAAGAAATTACAATCAACAGCTTCTATCAAGGTAATGAGCAAAAAGCAATGGAACAGAGGCAGACCAAGGAACACCAAGAAAAAACACAGAAACTCCAGCAAATTGTACACAGGCTTTGGAAGAACTCAAAATACAATTCAAAAAACAATCAAGAGAGGCTGAAGACAATTGGGCAAAGAACTTGTTATAATGATACATAAACTGTTATAAATGATTGATTAGAGAGAAGCCCAAAAGTGTGTTGGGTGATAGACAGATGTATGTATGTGTATATGTCTAGTAGAGTTCACCCTCTCCCTTAATTGAAGTTATATCCCTATGATGATGTTGAGAACAGGGATGGATAGAAACCAGTATTAAGATAAGGGACTTCTATGGGTTGTGGTATACAGTTTTCCAGGACTTAGCGTAATGCCTGGACCCCAAGAATCCCTTTCTGAACACAGCTCTTCTAGGGTAAGACTGAATGACAGACAACCTTGGGTTTGACAAGACCAAAGCTTGTTAGACAGTCTTCCCCAATTTCCTCTTCTACCTTCTACTTCTTTATCTTCAAAGGAAATTCTTATCTGACTGCTTATCTTAACAGGTTGGTTTATTATAACAAAGGAACAAAGATGGGTGTGGAGAGTGGGGTAGGAAACCCTATCCTTTCACTATAGGTGCAGGGTCCTTTTCAACTTGGGCTAAGCCTAAGGCTTTAACCCAAAATGCTCTTTCCTCCTTCCTCTAGTCTGTCATCTATATAATCTACAGACAGGGTGGTAAAGGTCTTTCTCAGTTGGCACAGAGTTGGGGCAGGAAACTTCAGGCTGGTTTAGCTAGCCTCCTGGGTCAAGACTCCTTCAGCCCTTGTAGTTCTGATTAGCCTCTTTGGTGTTATTCAGGAAATATAGGAGAAACAGGATCACATTCATGTCTTCCAGGCACAAAGGGAAAATCAGGGGGAAACCCCAGGTATTCAAAAGTTGAATCCTGAGATCTGGAAGGTCCTCCATCCAGTACTGAGTCCAAACGTGAAGTCCCTTCTCCCAGTTCTATTTCCCACAAGCCTCCATTGCTCCTTCAGTTATCATTCCTGCTCTTCAAGGTTCTTTGCTTGCAATATTCCAAAAGCAAATCTCCTTTCTGTGCCAAACTTTTCCTACAAACTTAAAAAGCAAAATAAGTCATCTGGAAACTGAGGCACATGAACTAAAACAAGAAAATAGTGTCTTGAAAGCCAGAATTGACCAGCTTAAAAATGAGGCAAAGAAGGTGAAAGATGACCTACGAAGAAAATCAGACCAGAATGAGAAGGATGACCAAAAAGTCAGGGATGAAATTCAGTCTTTAAAAATTAGAATCCAACAACTAGGAGGAAATTACTTCACAAGGCAGCAAGAATCTGTAAAACAGAATCAAAAGAATGAAAAAATTGAGGAAAATATGAAACACCTCATTGACGAAACCCCAGATCTTGAAAACAGATCGAGAAGAGACAAGTTAGGAATTATTGGACTTCTGGAAGATAATGACAAAAGGAAAAACCTGGACGTCATCCTACAGGAAATTATCCAAGAAAACTGCCCCGACATTCTTGAACAAGAGGGAAAAGTGGAGATTGAAAGAATCCACAGATCACCTTCTGCATTTAATTCCCAATTAACAATGCCCAAGAATGTTATAGCCAAATTCAAGAACTACCAGAACAAGGAAAAAATATTAAAAGCTGCTAAGGAGAAGTCATTCAGATACCATGGAATCACAGTTAGGATAACACAGGATCTACAATCAAGAATCAACTACCCAGCAAAACTGACTATATTCTTGCAGGGGAAAGTATAGTCATTTAATAAAATAGAAGACTTCCAAGCATTCATAAAGAAAAGACCAGACTTAAACAGAAAATCTGATGCCCAAACACAGAACTGAAAAGAATCACCAAAAGGTAATTAAGAAAGGGGGAAAAAAAACTTTTTTAAGGGACCCAATAAATTAAAATGATTTGTATTTCTATAACAAAAGATGATATTGATGACTCTTAAAAATTGTTATTATCATCAAGGTACCTAGAAAAAATATACTAAGAGGGAACAGTGACAAAGTGTATAGGATGAAATGTCAAAATATATATATATGTATAGATAGATATATATAAAAATAGCGGTAAAAAAGAGGATAATACTAAGAGAAATGGGAAAAGAGACAAAATGGGATAAATTTATATTTCATGAAGGAGTGCATGGTGGGAAAAGGGTGAAAGAGGTCTGAGGTAGGTAATACTTAATTCTTACACATTAAAATTGACTCAAAGAAGGAAGAACAATCAGATCCTTTGGGGCAGAGAATTGATTTGTGCCCTATAGAGAATTAGAAGGGTAACAAACAGACTGGTGGGAAAGGAAGCAATACAAGGGAGGGAGAGTGTGAGGGGTAGTTTAAAAGGACCCTAAAGAACAATAAGAGAGTAACAAGAAGGGAGGGAGGAGAAAGGGAAGTAAAATAAGAGCGGGGATTAGGGGGACTGACTAAAAGCAAAACACTGGTGTAGAAGGAAATAGTGAAAGAAGAAAAGGCAAGACTAGAAGGGAAATCAAAATGTTGGGGAATACATGGGTCGTAATCATAACTCCAAATGTAAATGGGATAAACTCACCCATAAAACAGAAGCAAAAAGAAGAGTGGATTAGAAACCAAAATCCTACCATATGTTGTCTACAAGAAACACACATGAGGCAAGTAGACACACACAGGTAAAGATAAAAGATTAGAGCAAAATCTATTGGTCATCAACTGAGAAAAGGAAGGCAGGAGATATCATGATATCTGACAAAGCCAAAGTAAAAATAGATCTGATTAATAGACATTGAGGAAATATCAGTACTCAACATGTATGCACCAAATGGTATAGCATTCAAATTTTTAAAGGAAAAAATATTGGAGCTCCCATAGCTTTGTTTTACCTACGTATAAGACCAAGAGCAGATTTACATATATCATCTTATGAAATACTCTTCAATCATGCTCCATTACAAGCAAAGACTTGTAAGGCTGTTTATGCATCTCTCTTAGGAGGAGATTGCCAAATTGCCTCATATTTAAGTGCATTACAACAAAGGCTCAAAGAACTGCATGATATGGGAGTATTAATTCAGTCTGGTCAATTGGATTATTCTCTTCATAATTTTCAATCAGGTGATATGATATATGTAAAAAATTTTGCCAAAACATCAGCAATGCAAGAAAGTTGGATAGGTTCTTATACAATTTTATTAGTTTCACCATCTTCAGTAAAAATATTAGGTAGAGATTCACAGTATCATTGCTTGCATATTAAATTAGCTTATGCAATTGATAATGAAAATGTAGAAATTGTTGAAGAAGAAGAGCTCGTAGAAAGTAGAGTCTGCAGTCAAAAAGAAAAAGATCAATAAGGAGTGGACCATTCCAGTGGAAAAGGACATTCCAGTGGAAGAGGACATTCTTATAGAAGAGGACATTGATGATGAAGAGAAGGATTCAGGAAATTAATGGACAGTGTGCAAAGATTGAAAGACTTAATAAAATTAAGTGGATAAAGACTTTTAAAGGAATTTCCAAAAAAATAAAAATAAAAAAATAAAAATAAAGGAATTTCCAGTGGCAAGGATCAAGTGATTAATGGACTAATGTACTAAGGAATTTGGGTAATATAAATAGCAACATAATACATATTCATATGCATCCATTACTACATATTGCCTTCAAGAACTTCAGAGAAAAGCAGAAGAGAAGATTTCTTCAAGAAACAACATAAGAAGAAAGAATATCTGAAGTTTTGGTAGGTATAATGCATGAATGCAATAGTAACATATTACAACTGTTATGAGCAACCAGGGGGCCTAGGCAGATGCTGATGATGGAATAGGAATAGAGTGAGAGACCTTAACTACAGCTGAATGTGAGTTTAGATTAGCTCCCAAACCAGCGGGGTTAGGTCTCCTTTAAGCCCAAGATTCTCTGCCATAGCACCAGGGCCTTGGAACCAATCCAGCCAGGCAGTTGGAAATGTTTCCAGGAAGTAGATTGTGACCTCCTGAAACCTTAAATTGATGATAGATAAACCTGGCTTGAAATGGCTAGACCAGCTAATGATGTTAATCAGATCTGACTGCTAATGACTAATTGTTGTTGGTAAGGTAAGCAATGGCTTCAAGAACATTTAGGCTTTAGGGTTTAAATAGGGTTCATTTAAAACCAAACTGAGGGTAGGTAAAAGGAGTAGGAAAGTGGGTGAAGGGAAACCCTAAAGATCTTGCCTAAGTACTTGACGTCAAATAAATCTTGAAACACAAGTTATTGTTCATAGGTGCAGAGTAAGAGAAAGCCTTGAGGGCACTTCCCAAATCTGTTGCTTTGTAGCTGAGCCCAGAATCTGTCAGGCCCCTGGGTCAGATGCTGCTGTTCTTGATTGTAGCTGTTGACACTAACTTGAAATACAAGGTTGTTGACTATGCCAATGAAGTATTGAATTTGGCTAGCAATGGAGATTGTCTCTGCCTGCCTAACCAAAGCTCCCAAACCACCCAAGAGGCCCAAACCATCTCCTCCTTAACCCTCAAGTTGAGAGAGAGAAGTGAAGTCCCCAGGGGTTTGTGGACCCCCCTTTATACCCTGTCCTTAATTGTCACCTTGGCATATGCCCAGGGTGCTCTGCTAGGTTCTGTGTTCCAAAGTGGCAAACTGCTAAACTTACACTCACAGAAAATGGCTACCCATTTCTGCATATCACACAACCGAACATAGCAAAATAACAGAACAAAAACAAATACACAAAAACATAAACAGGTTAGGATACATTGATTCACTACTTCCATGAGTGAAAATAATGTATAAGTACTAGCAAAGTTAGAATTAGGTATAGGATAGTTACTAACAATAGTTAGTTATTAACAACAAATAGTTATTTAGTTTAGAATTTAGTTACTAAAATACTAATAGCATAGGTTTAGTTTTAGAAGATTATAGTGAGATAGAGTTATAGTTATCTAGATTAGGGTTAGAGAGGATGAGATAAGATAATCTACTAATGTACATTATTGTAAATATGTTATATTGTATATATGCATACATACATATATGATATGTATATATACACATTGTATATATACTTTAATGTATAAACATTACAATATACATAACAAAAATGCATTACATGAAAAATATATAATATACTACAAGATCGCCTATCATGAAATATGTAAATAGATATGTAAATAAGTATAAATAGAGTGTATTATAGTTAGGATTGTAAACTTGTATTATAGTGTATGTATTTGTATATATGCAACATGTGTGTTAATATGCACACCCAATGTGTATATATGCATAGCATCCATGTATATATTGTATGTATGTATTTTATGTATATATGTACAATTCTGGATGTAGTTAATGTTTGATACTGGTTAAGTTACATACATACAGTTCTGTGTAAAAATTCAGTTTTATATAATTTAGAATAAGATTGTTAAAATTTTTATCTACATTTAAATGTAATTTGCATGAGTAAGTTTAATGGATTATAAAAACTTATGCAATGTTGTGTTAATTGTAATGCAAAATTTTGCATTACAATAGTAGTAGAATTTTCTTTATTAGTTTATAAGAGTAGTATTTTAATGTTTTCCTGAACTTTGTGTTTCTATTTCTATTTGATGTTTTGTTTTCAAACATTTATTAATATTCATTTTTAACATGGTTACATGATTCATGCTCCTCCTTTCCCCTTCGCCCCCCGCAATCCCCCCACCCATGGCCGATGCACATTTCCACTAGTTTTGTCATGTGTCCTTGATGAAGACCAATTTCCAAATTGTTGGTAGTTGCATTGGTGTGGTAGTTTCGAGTCCACACCCTCAATCATGTCCACCCTGACCCATGCGTTCAAGCAGTTGTTTTTCTTATATGTTTCCTCTCCTGCAGTCCTTCCTCTGAATGTGGGCAGCGTCTTTACCATAAATCCCTCAGAATTGTCCTGGGTCATTGTATTGCTGCTGGTACAGAGGTCCATTACATTCAATTTTACCATAGTATATCAGTCTCTGTGTACAATGTTCTTCTGGCTCTGCTCCTTTCGCTCTGCATCTGTTCCCGGAGGTCTTTCCAGTTCTCCTGGAACTTCTCCAGTTTGTTATTCCTTTTAGCACAATAGTATTCCATCACCAGCATATACCACAATTTGTTCAGCCATTCCCCAATTGAAGGACATACTTTTCCAGTTCTTTGCCACCACAAAAAGCGCAGCTATAAATATTTTCGTACAAGTCTGTTTATTTATGATCTCTTTGGGGGTACAAACCCAGCAATGGTATGGCTGGATCATAGGGCAGGCATTCTTTTATAGCCCTTTGAGCATGATTCCAAATTGCCAGCCAGAATGGCTGGATCAGTTCACAGCTCCACCAGCAATGTATTAATGTCCCAATTTTGCCACATCCCCTCCAACATTCATTACTCTCCCCTTCTTTCATTTTAGCCACTCTCCTAGGTGTGAGGTGATACCTCAGAGTTGTTTTGATTTGCATTTCTCTAATTATT
>NC_058132.1:524492686-524530627 GCF_016433145.1 Gracilinanus agilis
ACATAACATTTCTCTACATAGGAATACAGATAATTAGATCTCACTGAGGCCCTTAAAAAGGCAAATTTAAAAATTATAAGTTTTCTTTCTTTCCCCTCTGTATCTTATTTACCTTTTCATGTTTCTCTCGATTTTTGTGGTTGGATATCAAACTTTCCATTTAGCCCTGGTCTTTTCTGTGCAAATACCTGGAATTCTTCAATTTTGTTGAATGCCCATACTTTCCCCTGGAAATATATAGTCAATTTTGATGGGTAGTTGATCCGTGGTTGCAGGCCCAGCTCTCTTGCCTTTCTGAATATCGTATTCCAAGCCTTGTGATCTTTTAGCGTGGAGGCTGCCAGATCCTGTGTGATCCTGATTGGTGCTCCTTGATATTTGAATTGTATCTGGCTTCTTGTAAGATTTTTTCTTTTGCTTGGAAACTCTTGAATTTTGCAATTATATTTCTGGGTGTTTTCTTTTCTGGATCGAATGTCGCAGGTGTTCTATGAATCCTTTCAATGTCTATATTGCCCTCTTGTTGTAGGACTTCAGGGCAATTTTGCTGGATTATTTCTGTTAGTTTAGAGTCCAGGTTTCTATTAATTTCTGGTTTTTCTGGAAGACCAATTATTCTCAAATTG
The DNA here is from genome assembly GCF_016433145.1 of Gracilinanus agilis. Lineage (NCBI taxonomy): Eukaryota > Metazoa > Chordata > Mammalia > Didelphimorphia > Didelphidae > Gracilinanus > Gracilinanus agilis. Next base: position 524,493,313 of record NC_058132.1, read on the forward strand.
TCTCTTCTAGACCGGTTTTCTTGGTCTGTCACTCTCTCATTGAGATATTTCATGTTTCCTTCTATTTTTTCAGTCTTTTGACTTTGTTTTATTTGTTCTTGTTGTCTTGAGAGATCATTAGCTTCTAATTGCTCAATTCTAGCCTTTAGGGATTGGTTTTCGGCTATAATCTTTCGGTTTTCTGCTATGATCTTTTGATTTTCAGCTGTAATCTTCTGGTTTTCGGCTATAATCTTCTGGTTTTCGGCTATGATCTTCAGGTTTTCGGCCATAATCTTCTGGTATTCCTTTTCAATCTGGACATTTCTGGTGTTCAATTTGCTTATCAGTTCATTTGGTTTCTGAGCCTCACTTTCCATTTGCAAGATTCTACCTTTTAAACAGTTATTTTCTTGCCAGATCTCTTCCATTTTCCTCAAAATCTCAGTTTTGAACTTTTCCATAGCTTGTGAGGAGTTTTCCTTATTTGAGGAGGGTCCGGATGCTTGTTTGTTCTCCTCCTCTGTTTGCCCGGTTGTCTGGATTTTCTCTGTGTAAAAGTTGTCGAGTGTTAAAGACTTCTTTTTCTTGTTGTTATTCTTTCTCTTCTGAACTTCCTGAGACTGGGTAGCCATCATTAGCCCAGCAGCTTCTCAGGTTTATCCTCGCACTCAGGGTCTTTCCGCGGTCTATTGGCTTCTGAGGTCTGAGTTCTGGTTTTTTCCAAGGTCAAGCCCCCTGGTGGACCCCCTTGCTTGATCCTCTGCCGGAGGTTCCTTTACAAGTCTCAGGGCGCTGCTTCCACAGTCGTACACCCATCCACGCTGGTTCCCCACTCAGGGTTTCAGAGCTTTAGCTCCTGGCTGTGTCTGCCTCCACCCCTGCCTCCGACCACGCCTGTGCCCTGAGCCGGTGTTCTGCGCCCTGTGTCCACTCTCTGCTCCCACGCTCATATTTCATGTGAGTTCTTTGGCTTATTGGGGTCCTAAATCTTGCTGCTCTCAGGAACAGGCCCTGGAGCTGCCAATGACTCGATGGGTGCCCCAAACTTGCTCTATTTCTTTTTAGCTGGCTTCGGCGCTATAGGTGGTGTGTGTGGAGGGGTTGGGGGTGGGGTGGTTGCTCAGCCCGCGATTTAGTGAGAGCTGTTTCACCCCTTTATAGCATGGAAATGCCTCGATTCCATGTACCTTCCATGCTGTGCCCTGTTGTGGGGTTCCTCCGTTCGTCTGGACTTGTTTTTATGTCCCCTTGAGGAGTTTTGTGTGTTTCGGTCAGGAGAGGTTAAGAGCTGCTTCTTACTCTGCCGCCATCTTAACCCAGACCCCTTTCTATTTGATGTTTTTGATGTTAATTTTGTTCTTAATTTTGTTTTTCATATGTTTGCTTTGTACTTTGAACTTTGTAACTGTTTATTGTATAATTTCCTCTTACCTTTTCTTGATTTGATCCCTAGAGTAAGATAGTATTAGATAAAGTAAGATAGATTGGAAGTAGTTTGTTTGTTATTTGGGTTAGAATTTTAGTTTAAGTTATTAGTGCACAAATACCAAAATATTGTGTGCAACACTATTTTGGCTTTTTGCAAAGGAGGGGAACTGTTATTAGGATTATAGGATTTAGCTTAGCTTAGCTTAGCAGAGAGCAGACTGATTGGCAGGCAGATTCCAGAACTTTGAACAAACTGTCAGTTTGGACTTGGCAGTGCATTCCCACTGCAGGTGGGAGTTGAAGACACACAGAAAATCCCTGAAGCTGTTTCCCTTGGTGTGGACTATTACCATCTAAAATCAAGCATCCTGGTGAAGGAGTAAGGTTGAGAAGAGTTGTGTGGCTTTGTGGTGGACACAGAGACTATTTCTCACTCCCTCTCTTGATTTGGAATACTGGCTGTTTAACAAGACTCCTGTGAACATCTCTGAAAAACATCTCTATTTGACTATACGTGAGATCCCCAACCCACCACTAGATCTGCTCACCAGCAGCCTGCTATTAGTTAGCTGATAGAGTAGATTCATCCATTCCTATAATTTGGGTGGAGACCACTGAAATAGGGGAATGGGGGGGGAGACAGGAAATACTTGGTATGACAGTTTAAAACACAACTTAACCAGGGGAACTAAATAACCTTCTGTGAGTCCTTTAGGGTTATAGTGAGACAATAGGAAGTAACATTAAAGGATTTTAATAATGAATAAGGTGAGGCAAGTGGGTAATGGGGCAAACTATTCTTAACAGCTACAGGAGGGAAGAAACAGGGGTTTAGGTGGTTCAGGAAATCAGGGCAGGGAAGATAAAACTAATACTACACAATACTAGGTTAAATGCAAGCTTTACAGGGTTATGGGGATCTCACTGCTTGCTCCAATAGTGTTCTCAGCTGTCCCCAGGGTCCAGGGTATTGGTACAATCCACAAACTCCACTGGGTCACTCCAACAGGCTGTCACAGGCCTGGAGGTCCACCCTCCAAAGCTACTGATCCAGACCTATTTGTAGTTCCTCAAAATGCAGTCCAAGTGGGGTTTCTCCAGTGAGATCAGGGCACAAACTCCTCCACAAGTGGCAAAAACTCCCAACTGTCCTAGAATTCAAAAGCCCTGTGACCTTTCAGCCACATTCCAAAAGCCCTTAGAATGTTCAGCTCAAGCTCACATTTTCCAATATACTTTTCCAAAATTTTCACCTATCTTGACTTATTCCTTATTACACCCCTTAAGATCATTAGATTAAGTTTACCCATTTCCTCATCCATTCCTATCCCAATATTCATTAAACATCTTAGTTACAATACTCTTTCCTTGTAAATTCCTTGCCCAGATACCCAAGTTGACAAATAGAAGAACCCACTCTGTATCCCAGCTAACTCCATTGTGTTAACCATCTTAACTGTACTTAGTGATTCAATCCCCAGGGAGACCTGTCAGCTACATCTGGCATCTCACTATTCCCTTAGCTATTTACCCAGCTCAGTTTTATTCATCTATTTCATTTATATATTTTAAGTTACCTATTTCAAAGTGAAGTGGAAAGACCCCCAGGAATTGATGCAGAACTAAAGGAACAGAACCAGAATAACATTGTACATAGAAACTGATACACTGTGGCACAATTGAACATAATGAACTTCTCTACTAGCAGCAATGCAATGATCCAAGACAATTCTGAGAGAATTACAGCCAGAGAAAGAAGTGTGGGAGTAGAAATCCAGAAGAAAAACATATGATGGATCACATATTTCAATTGGGTATATGACTGGAGAAGTTGACTTTAAATGATCATTCTATTGCAAATATTAATAATATGGAAATAGGTTTTGAATAATGATACATGTAAAACCCAGTGGAATTGTTTATCGGCTCCAGGAGTGGGGAAGGAAAAAAAATGAATCATATAACCATGGGAAAATATTTTAATTTAATTAAATAAACAAATTTTAAAAAATTAAAAAGGAAATGTGTCATGTTGAATGAAAATTAGAACATTCTATAAAGAAAAAAAACACAGTTTGTGGTTTCAAGAAATTTCAATGACCTCTTTGGAATGTTCTCATTTATCCATTTCTACATGGATTTTTACTTTTCTGAATTCATCACTACCCTCTCCTAAGCTTTCTTCTTTCTGTGCATCTTCTACAAGCACTTATAAGGAATGATGAACAGGATGATTTAAAAAACATCTGGAAAGACCTTTTTGGACTGATGTAGAGTGAAATAAGCAAAACCAGGAAAACATTGGACACAGTAACAGCAATGTTGTGAAATGATTAACTGTTGATAGACTTGACTATTATCAACAATACAATGATCCAGGACAATTCTGAGGGACTTATGACAAAGAATGTTATCCACCTCCAGAGAAAGAACTGTTGGGAATAAGAATGCAAATCAAAGCATGCATTTTTTCACTTTAGCTTATTTGGGTTTATGTTTTGGGGTTTGGGCTTTATAAGACTACTCACTTACAAAAATGAATAATATGGAAATATGTTTTGCATAATCATTTTTGTATGAGCCAGATCAAATTGCCTGCCAGTACCAGGAGGGGTAAGGGAAGGGAGGGAGGTAGATAAGTCAATCATACAACTTGGAAAAATTTGTGTGGAAATTTATTATTGCATATAATTTGTAAAAATTAAAATAAAGGCATAGCACTATCTAACAGTGCCTTTAGTCGATTAAAGAATCAATACAAAAACTTCCCCTATACATACTTGTTAAACTCTTGTGGAAATTCCCAGAGACTTGACAGATATCTGCAGCCTTAATTCCAGTCCTTTCTCCCCTTCTCTTTTATTTCCAATTCACATCATATTATGTCTAACAGGAATCATAATATTATTGGGACTCCTATAGGGTTTGCAAAAACCTTACATACTAATAACTATCCCTAATGTTGTTCTTCTCAGCCCTAGAAAAGATCTACCCTAGGATACTGAAATCATTCTTTTGTCATCTTGCTATTCATTGGTGAACTATGGAAAAAATAAACTTGAGTTATGAAATCTAGGCCAGACAAAGAGTCCTTATTTCATTCTGGAGCATAGCATAGCATGACTAGACTTTATGGTAAAAAGAATTATGTGCAAAGGTCTCAAGTTCATGATGGGCAGGACCATATGTTTAATTTCACATTTCATAATCTGCTAGATATATGTTGGAAGGAGGAGCAAGGGCGTTATATATGAAGAAGGAAATTTTATGGGGGTATGCTCATATAACTACACAGTTACAGTTTATAGATAGTAAAAGGATATTTATATACAAAAGTGTTTAACGTGGAAAGGATGTGCTTGGGCAGATGCTGGAACTAACAACATCATTTCATTCTTCATGCCCACCAGTTGGCCAAAATCTATCCCAGAGGCACTTAAAGGCAACTATGCTGATTGTAGGACTGATAAACAGGAGATTTGATTTGTTTGGGGATAAAATCAGGAGTCCAGGTCAAGTTCAGAATCACTCCACTCCTCATAGATCATTTTAGTCAGATAAGAGTCCAATCAGACACTATATTAGTCACTGAAGAAATAAAAATCACAAATCAAAATGGCATATGATACATTGGTCATTATTCATATGGGCTATATGTGATCATTCAGCACTGAAAGACTCCTCTTTGAGATGAGAGAGGAAATCCCAGATAGTTCCTTGGCCTCTGCCCACCTTATCACCTTCCCAAACACCCTAATAACTTTAGAAGTTTGAGAGGAATGACTAGGATCCAGGTGAGCCACCACTTTGAAGGAAGTAATCCCAACCTCTAGACTAGAAGTCCATAACATATGGTCCATAGGAAGCCTTCAGTCCACAACTCTCCCAAGTGCAGCCTGAACCAGATGAAAATGTAGTTCCTTTTTTATTTTAATGTGTTGACATATTAATTTACTTTTTTAAAATCCTTACCTTCTGTATTAGAATTGGTACGTGCATTAGTTCGAAGGCAGAAGAGTGGTAAGGCCTGGGAATTAGGGTTAAATGACTTGCCCAGGGTCACACAGCTAAGAAGTATCTGAAGCTAGATTTTAACCAAGGACCTCCAGGCCTGGCATTCTATCCACTGAACCACCCTGCTACCCCATGACGTATTAATTTTTTAAAAGCAATATATAAACATTCATGTTTTTCTAAGTCACTATGTGCCCTGTAGGGATCTTATACATGGTTTAATGGTTTCTATTTGAGTTTGATACCACTGCTGTATATCCTTCTTTCTTCATCTGCTGAATGCATCAGGATTTTTTTAGCTTTTCTCTGGAAAGGTAGGAGAGGGGCTCCAAAAGAAATGGCAAGGCAAAGCATTCTGTCCTGAATCAACTTCAGACTGGATTTCAACTTGAAACTATACCTGTCTTCTGCTTTGTGTTTTTTTTTCTAAGTATATGTGACCAAAGAGCGATCCTGAGAAAGGCTGCTGGGTCCCTCAGATAGTGCCAGGGACATAATTGGAGATGCCTTCTACACTATAGTTTTACATAGAGGAGATGACTGCAAATAGAAAGAGGAGCCCATTTCCTAGCCTGATTCGCCAAAATATGGAACTTAAAGGAACAGTGCAAAGCTGAAGTGAATATGAAATACTTATTCAGCCATCCTACAAAGTGCTTCATGTTTTGACATAGTAAGTGTCAGCAACTTGGCAAAGTAAAACAGTATCTAATATGAGCTGACTCCCACCTGTAGGATAGGGGTATCATTGTTTGACTTGAAGGGAGATAGAATAAACATCCTTAGCAACTTCTCTCCTTACCCTTCTCCAAGAAAGACTTTAATTCCTGCCAGGAGGGGCCAGCCACTTGGCAACTCTACCTTACTCAATGAGAGAGGGTACCAGGCTAGAATTATATCTATCTGCTCCTTAAATGTTATTCTTAGCCTAGGGGATATGATTTTTAGGTTCACATTAAATTTCCAATCTAATAATTTTCTAAAGGGAAGCAGAATCCTAGCCTTTAAAATCAAGACTTGACTCTTTTTCCACCAAATACCAGTTTCATAATGAACATACTTCATAAATGGCAAAGAAATACATTTATCCAAGTCAAAAAACAACACATAAATCAGAGAAAATATATATTTTAAAAACCTATAACAGACAATATAGAGTAAGGGAGCACTGCCATTAGGAGCAAGATAACAATTCAACCAAGAGACAGAGTCCTAGATCTCCTGCAAGGAAAATTTCTCCCAGAGTCTATAGCAGGGGTCGGCAACATATGGCTCTCAAGCCAATTAGGCTCTTTCTGCAGGAGCCATAAAATCAATTTTTTTCAGGCACTGTTACAGGAGCGCGCACTGTTATCAGAGCGTGCACTGTGAGCACTGTTCGGCTCTCACGAAATTACATTTTAAAAAATGTGGCGTTTATGGCTCTCATGGCCAAAAAGGTTGCCGACCCCTGGTCCATAGGATAGCAAACTGAAGACAGAGGCACAATAGAGACTGGCCGATCTTTTCATGTCTGCTTCTTCCCAGTCTTTTTCTTCAGCATCCTAAATAGGGTTGGCATTATCCATCTTCTCTCTCAAAGCTGGAAGTCAGAAGTGCTCATAAGTGACTGCAGAACCCACAGAGACTGAAGAGACTCCCAGAGACCTGAAGAGACTCCTTCAATTAAAGAGATCAAGTTCTTAAGTCTCTCCTGCTATTGTTCTTGCCAACTCCACCCTGCCATTCACATAGGTGCAGGGCTCTGCAACAATGAGGAGAGAGTCCCATAAAAGGTTTATTGGGCTTGACTTATAAATAGTTATGTTACTGCATCATGTTTAAGTTTTTGTCAGTGCACACTTCTTAATCCTTTGTGTCATAGCATTTCTTCTGCACTGAAGAAATAAATAGCTATTTTGTCCCTGACCTACATTATTAATTTAGTTCTTTTCTACTTCTCCCTTTAAGAGAGACTTTAGGCATGAACCAAATCTAAGCCATAAATGTCCCTCCCCCCTCTGCCCCAGGACTTCAGGGTGGATGCGTAAAGAATCAGAAAATGGGAGGAAATCATCTGACCATTCTTTTTTTTTTTTTTAATTTTTTTCAATTACCTGTAGAAACAATTTTTTTAAGAAATAATTTTTGACAGTTGCTTTCTAACATTTTAGAATTCAGATTTTCTCACTCCCCTACTCTCCCCAAGGTGATAAAAGTCTGATATAGATTATATTCATACTTTCATGCAATATATATTTCCATATTGCTTATGACATAATAGAAGACACGTATCATACATACGATAAAAATCTCATGCAGTCAATAAAGGAAGACGGTGTGCTTTGATCTGCATTCAGACTGCAATAGTTCTTTTTTTGGCTATAGATAGCATTATCATCATAGTCCCTTGTGGTTATCGTGGAAACTTGTTTTGATAATGGTTTAGTCCTGACCATTCTTTGTAAAGGCTAAGCTTCCCTGTAACTGAACTTGGTGTACACATATGACCCCAGAACTAAGGGAGCCTTCTAGTAGGAAAGGAAGAAGGCAAACAAACACTCTAGTTCAACTGGAACCAGCAAGAAGTGTGAATGTCATTACATATATCTTCATATATGTTTACTAGTGACATGGGATAAGTTTCTTCTATATTCTCTCCTTTGTCTAAAAAAAATTAATACCCACTTAATTAAAAATTAATTAAGCATAGGATATGTTATAAAAGATTAAATAGTATTGTCCTATATTTGATAGTATGTTCTAGATTTTTTAAAGTTTAAATCTATCGTGTTATTTTGATTATGATAATGATACAGGGTCCAACAAAAGAAATAGAAGAATTTTACACAGCTGATTTTTCAGAGAATTAGTAGGAGATGCTATTTTTTCTTTTAGATGGAAAAATAGAGCAGGGTTTTTTCTAGATGAATTGGCAAACATTGGAATGGTTTTCTTGTTTTTTATTGAAAAACAAATGTCCCATTATTATACTACAAACACCCTATCATCAAGAGCTTGGTGCTAATGTTACTCTAATTTAACAAGACTTTCCAATTTAACAGCTCCAAGAAATCATCACCAATAAATCTGAATTGCCATTTATATCTTTGGGTTTTTTCATATTTATTGTGAACTTAATAGTCACCAATAAATAGATATACAAAAAAGGAGAAACTAAAACTTTTTATTAATACTTTGGATAATATAACTATTAAAATATCTACTCTACTTTTAATAGGCCCTGCCTTGAGCTATAATAATATTTTATTCTCTTCCTCACAATCATTATTATATTATTTAATTCATGCAGGTGGCATCACATATAAGTTTTATGTCAGTTTATTTAAATTACATACAAACTGCATGTATTATCCTAACAATGTAACTAGCCATCACAATCCCATTATATTTCCCAATTACTCTACAAAGATGTAACTCCAGACTGATGAAAGATTGGCCAAGGCAGGAGCATTCTATGAATCAGAAAACTCCACATCACATAATAGGTATAGAAATTGTGCATTCCATGTCTTTACCTTTCCTGTATTCCCTTGGATGAAAATCATTTCTATGGCAGTGAGCCTAATTATTATGGAACTGAAAGGAAATGTAGCCTATGGAGTACATATGAGAAAATGATATGCAATTATGGATCAGTAAGCCAACGAATAGCTGGTAGTCAGAAGAGTGCAGTACCTGAATGTTAACAAGACATGTCTGAGGTGCAACACTTCGAGAAAGAGGCTAATCTCTAGGGAGCATACATGGTAACAGGAGCACTATCTTCTAAAACTTTCCATTAATAAAGCAATTGAATTACTCCATGAATAAAACAATGTCTTAACATTGTTTTTGAAATTGTTTCCATATGATGCTTCTAGCTATGCCAGTAGTTTAACAGTCTCAGCTGTGCATTAATCTACTACAGAACAGTTCCTAACTTTTTCCACTTTCAAGGTTCAGCACAACCTTTTAAGATGGAAAAGACCAGAACCAGAATGGAATAATATAATAATAGATAAACTAAATGTTATTTACAATGACAAAACATTTCCACACTAACTCATTTAATCCTCTCAGCAGTCCTTTGAGGTAAGCTATAGACCGAGATATTAAGCATTGTTGTGTGAAATACTGAGTATACAAATAAAAAGCAAAAACAGTGCTTGTCCTTACATTCTAACAAAGGACACTATTTACTTCAACGGGAGGACCAAGGCTGAAGGAATGCATTTTTTCTCTGGTAGGCTCCCATGGCAGTTATTCATTCTGTCTGCTATAGACTGTTGGGTTTGGTGACTGCTGTATGGAAGCTACTTTAGACTGATACAATGTGGAGTTAGAGTGTAGGAGCAATAATTTATTTAGTCCTATCATGACAATCATTTATTCTTTTAGTGGAAGTTTGTACCTTTTTTAAAAACATGAATTTGACAGTGTTGAAAAATATGTCTAGAGTTCTTGCAGTATCTAGGAAAGAATGCCAAACTTGGAGACAAATGTCCTGGGTTTGAGTTCTAGCTTTGCTGACTTTGAGATGTTGGACAGACCACTTCTCTCTGACTCTCTGCGTCTGATACTTCTAGAGTCTAGTCCTGCTGACCTACTTGATACCGAGCACTGGATTTGGAATCAGAGACATGGGTCTAAATGTTACCACTGTCATTAATTGTGTGACCTTTGGCAAACTTTCTTAATCTTTCTGCTCCTTAGTAACCTCATCTTTAAAGACTGAAAAAAATGAGGCAAACCCTGACATTTTTGGACAAGCTGTCATAGAATGTTGGAGGAGGAAGAGCCAAATGACCATTGGAAGAGCAGAGACTTCTGGGAGAGAAAAACCTGACCGGGGGCTTTGGGGGGGGGTGGAGCTGGAGATAAAGGTCATGTGGGCTGATTCTGTGATCCCCTGAAATGGCTTTTGGGTTTTTCCTGTCTTGCATAGGAGACCTACACCAGTGACATCTTGTCTTTCTGACTTTCACATACAACATGAACAGAGTTCAACTGAGTTTGGGGTTACTGGACTTCCTTTGGGGAGCCAATCCCTGAACCCCATTTGCCTTGGGCTCTGCCCAGCTGTATCCCCCCCTAGACTTATAGTGAATATAGCTTGTAGAAATATCATTAGTGGGACACAGGAAGGTGAAGCTTTGGTTGGGGGACACTTTGTCTCACCTTTGGGTCTGAGGCATTGGTGGGTACCTGCCTGAGTGAAGGACTTTTGGCTTATAGATTACCTGCACCCCCTTTTCTGCTGATACCCTGCCTTCATCCCCTTTTCCTTGTTGTTCCTGATTAAACACCCAAGTACCTTCAAGATCAGATCTGCATTTGGTTTCTATTGGAGAGAGACTTGACTGGGAAGGAGTGCAGTAGCACTGGCAGGCTGATCTCCATTTTGAGCCTGACCTCCTGCTGGAAGAAGGGGGAAATTTCTGTGTACCCCCAACTTGCACCAACACTGAATCAGAGGTTCACTCACTTCTTCTTGAGGGGACACCATTTCTTCAACCCCTCACCACCAGCACATCCTTCCCATACCATTTTAGTCTTTCAGTAATAGGGGTGGCTGAGAGGGAGGAGGGTCCCTCCATGCTTCATCTGCTTGCTATCAACTACATCCCCAAACCTCTCAAACATCCTCTCTTCTTAGAAGACTTAGACTGATAGAAGACAGGAAAGGAAATGAACAGCTAGATTGTTTCCCTTACCTCACCTGAACTGGGTTGGAAGAATCTACAACCTAGTCACAGTTGTTTTAGATTATAAGTCAAGATTGGGGAGGAAGGCAGGGAAGGGAAAAGAGCTTTGTGTATATAATGCCTGCTTGCTACCTAGTCAGTTGGCCCTTCTTAGCCCATCATTGAAGTGCTCCTTTTCATGAAAAGAATAAATAGTATTTTTTTAACTCCTACCCTCTGACTCTAGGTTTGTTTATTTGAGTAAGTCATCATTTTTATCTCGTGCACTAACTGTATGTTATATAATCTATAATGTAAAGTTTAAATTCTTTTGATAGTAATTTCAGGATAAGAAATTTGCCATCTCCCCAGAATCCAGCAATCCAAGATCCAAAGTCCCTGTGATCAGGCACCAAATCTTGAGATCTCTTTATCATCTCTGATAATCTGATAAGGACAGTTTAGTTGATAAGGAAATAATGAGACGTGAAGATCTTTTACCTCATGCTTCCAGCTCTGTCTCCCAGAGCATGGAGTTTATTATATATATTTCAAGACTCATTTCACACAAAAGAACTCCCCCCCCAAAACTTTGCAGATGCACAGAAGTTATAAATTATGTCATATCAAAACACAAAACATTGGCTTCACAATAGAACAAGGCCATGGCTGAATTTTGACTGGGTTTTATCAGAAAGCCAAGTCGGGGAATAACCCTCTCAGGGTCGAATTGCGCCCCCCCCCTAAGGTTTTGGCCTTGGCTATATCAGGCAGCTGCATTCCTGGCCAAAGGGGGAAAGTGTTAACCATTTAACTTCTGCTTAGCTAGGAACTTAAAGCTTTTCAATAAGGCCACAATACTTTTCAACAAGAAATTACAAGGATCACAAAAGGGGTCAAAAGAGGAGTCTCAGATTTTCATCCATTCTCCTATTGGCTTCCCACACTAACTACCTTAGCCTTAGCATCCCTAGCTTCCTTTGGAATTCAATTCCAATGTCATGAGCTATTTCCTTTTTTTCATAAAAAGTTATTATTTAATTCTGAACTTAATTGCCAAATAAAATTAAAACTTCCATATATACAGAACAGAAAAAAGAGTACTGTAGATGAAACTGTGAATCTATATAATGTACATATAGCTTGCTTCTTTTTAAAGGGATAACAGGGGGATAATGAATTCAACATGTAATTTTCAAAGCTGTCCTGTCTATCTTCCTTCTGGCCTATCTTCTGTTTTCTTCTGTATTGTTAAAGAGAGTTTTCTTAATCTCTCCCTCTGTCTCTTTAAGAGGCAGATGAACAAAAATATTTCTCAGTAAGAGTCAGTTAACAAATTCTTCTGTGGTTAGTGCTTGAAGATTCCGTTACCTAGGAGATAGGAGAAAGTGACAGTTGGAAAGGACTTTTGTCTCTGGGTTCCCTAGGGAGAGGAGGCTGTCTCTGACTTTCTCTCTGACAACTAGGGATAAAGAAAACAGATTTAAGGTCTTAACAGCCTTATTGATTATTGATTAGCTTAGGTAGGTAGGTAGGTTGGTAAGAAACTGCTCTCAAAGGCATATAGATTTAGAGTTTTTTAGAAAATTTCATTTGGGATTGGGATCTTAGGTATAGTTATAAGATATTAGATTACTCTCAATTTCCTCCTTTCTATTTCCTATCCTAACTTTCCTAAAATAAACTAAGTGTTTTGTGTTTACCAAACTGCACTCCTGACGTTTGTTCAAACTCCTGCCAAAATTTTAACCCTTCGCAGTATGTATGTTTTTAAAATGTTTCAACCACTCATTTTTTTTTATCTTTTTCTTTCCTTTTGTTTGACAACCCTATCTATCACCTGTCTCCCTTTTCTTATTAAATAACTTCCTGACTGAAAACAACAAGAACAATAACAACAAACCCCTATAAGCAATATGCATAATCAAACAAAGCAAATTCCCACATTGGCCATGTCCAAAAATATCTGCCTTATTCTTTGTCTTGAATCCCTGACCTTTCTCTGCAGGAGGTAGGTAGCATGCTTCATCCTTGGTTCTCTGGAATCATGGTGGATCATTCTTAAGAATGAGATCTTTCCTGATTGTAACAACAACTAGTGCTTCCCCCTTTCCCACCCCAAACCTCTCATCCCTCTCCACCAAAAGAATTGCCTTCCATTTGTGTTTGTATATTATATGTTGCGTGCCCTAAGAGAATTTAAGTACCTTGAGATCAGGAACTATTTCCCCCTCTGCTTTGCTTCTTGAACAGTGTCTAGCACATAGGACAGTAGGCATTTAATAAATGCCCCTTGATTGATGGAAAAAAGCATAACCCTCGAAGCTGTCTTGGTCATTAGCCTTTCCCAAATTACCTATACTAGTTGAGGTAGTGAGGTAAAAGAGTATGGATGTGGTCATTGCTGTCATAAAGGAGAATTAAAGATGTGGAATATCTCTGTCGAGTTCACATTACAACACAGATATAAAAAAAAATTAAACTTAGTCAATACCTCAACTTTCTGTCTCAACAAATTTTTAACCAAAGAAACTGAGCGATTCAAACTAAGTGCTTTGAATTTGGCCTTTCCTTTAAGTAAATCTTGGTTTCTACCTACCCAAAAAGGAGGTGCCCAAGAATACTAGAATCCCCCAAGTCAGTACTAATAACTGCTATATCCAAATTTCCATAGCACCAGCTTGCCCTATTTTTTGACCAGTTCAAATACAATCACACTTATCCCACATATATATAAATATACTAACATACAAACTTGCTACAAAGAGGAAAGAAGCACTTTTCTAAAAAGTTGTGAAATAGGGTAAATATCAGATCAAATAACATAAATCACATTGACCTAATCTTCTATTTGAAAAGTAAACAAATTTCTTCACACCATGACAGCCCATAAATGAATCATCCTATCACACTCTACTACCTAGAATCATAGTCCAACCACCTCATACTGCAGATGAGGAGATCCCAGCTTGGGGAGGTTATGACTTGTGCAAGGTTATGCAGATAGTAAATATCCTCCAAAATCACATGCTCATTGTCATCTCTTGACCCTTTCATCTATTTATGGCTTTTAGGGCCAAGCTCCAGTTTGCTTTCTTCATAAAGTTTTCCCATGCTTCATGATATAAATGTTTTTTTTTCTCAACAACTGCTTGCTAGGCATGTACAAAATTTTTTTAGGCAAAGAACAAAGACTTCATCTTGCTAGTTTCAGCTCACTGTTTTGTTCTGTTGTGATCTTTGTGTATTCAGATTTTGTCATCAAACAAATTAATGATTTCTTCCAGCTTCTTTTTGTCCACAAATTTAATAAGCATGTTTCCTACTCTTTCACATGAGTCATTGCTAAAATGTTAAATGCATTAGCATCAAGGAACAAGGCCTAAGATATTCTACTACACTCTGGACTGACATTAACTTTTATATCTTTGGCAAGGAGCATCAAATTCACCTAAATGTACTATTCTCCCGGCTATTTAGTTTCATTTTCTCCACAAATAAATCACAAGACTTTAATAAACACCTTGCTGACAAAATATGCTATATCCAGAGTGTTCCATTAATCTACTCATCTAACAAACTGGGGGGGGGTGAGGAGTGGGGGTGGCAAATGGATTTAGTCTGTATTGGCTAAGCTAAAATTTTGAAATTTTATTCTATAAATGCAGAAATTCAATCCAATCCAATCCAATAAACATATATTAAATGTTTATTATGTTCTAGGTACTATGCTAAACACTGGAGATACACTAAATGAAAAGAAACTCCCTGCCTTCAACATGCTTACAGTCTAATAGGGGGAGAAAAGAAGTCAGGAAAGGTGGGATAGAGTTTGGGACACCAAGGAATACACATCAATGGGGCATTTTGTTTCATGGAGTTGAAACCAGGAAAAGCAGCAATGCAGAATGGAATAAAATGAAAGTCCAGGAAAGCACTGAGAGGAGTTTGGTACTGCAACCTCTAGCCCTCCAATCAGAGGGGAAAGGAGGCTAAGGGAGATGATATATGGTATCATTCATGGTTTGAGTCAGTAGCATTATAATGAGATTAGAAGCAATGGGTTTATCCTGGAAGGGACATTTTTCCTCGTGGAGCTGAAAGTTGAGGAAGCTCCCATCAGCCTCAATTTTCTCAGTGAAGAAGAATGGTAGTCTCTGGCCAGGGAGAGTGAGTCCTCATAAACAGCTATTGGAGATTTAGTGGAAAGAGCACTGGTTTTGAAGGGAGAGGACCCAGATTTAAATACTTATATTTATTCCTGTGTAACTTTTTAGTTTTTAGCAGTTTTAAGAAAATAACAACCAAACTTTCCTTTATCCCTTCTAATATAAATAACATCCCATCTCTTTCTCTTTCACGATCATACTTCTTTTAAAAAGTTGTCTACATTGAAATCATACCCCCACGTCCTAAAACTATACATATCCTTTGATCCAACAATACCACTATTAGTTATTTCCCTTTCTTATGGGAAAAATCTGGGGGTTAACATAACCCATATATATATATATATATATATATATGTACACATATATATATATATATTATCTGGCTTCAGAGGAAGGGTGTGTAGGAGACAGGACTGGGCAATAGGGGACAAAAGGATTTATAAACACACTCCTTGGGTTCTTTACTGGGGCAGGTAAAGACATCCACACCCACTCCCTTTCTCAGCTTGACCAGAGTCCTCAAGGAAAAACAGTTTCCTTTCCTTCATTCCATTTAGAATATCTATGGCTGACAGCCAAGGCTTTACCCTTAGTCTTCCTGCTAAGTCAGCTTTCCTATTCAAAGTCTATTTCCCTATTATACCTTCAAAAGATCAAAGAAAGTGGGAAATGTGCAAAAATATTTTCATCCAGAAATTTTTATTGTGGCAAAAAACTAAAAACAAAATGAGTACCAATTAACTGAGGAATGACTGGATAACTTAAGCTATAGGAATCTAATGGAATATTATTGGGTATAAAAGAATAACAAATATGAAAAATTCAGAGAACCTTGGCTTGAAGTATATCTCTACCTTAAAACCCAGTTCAGACATGACCTCTTCCAAAAAGTCTTCCATGAATCCCTCTTCTCAAGTTAGTAATGAATGTTTCTCTCTCTAACTTCACACAGAATTTTTCTCACACTTCTGTTAAAGCTTTTGGATTATAAATGAAACCCCCAGCTTAAATAGCCCTCTCACAGAATGGATATTGTTATCACAATATTGTTATCACACCTTTAAAAGAAGGAATAGAATCTTGAACCCAGACAGTTCATCTTTAGGAAGAATCTGTGTGGGTCAGA
Source organism: Gracilinanus agilis (assembly GCF_016433145.1). Classification (NCBI taxonomy): domain Eukaryota; kingdom Metazoa; phylum Chordata; class Mammalia; order Didelphimorphia; family Didelphidae; genus Gracilinanus; species Gracilinanus agilis. Next base: position 524,509,701 of record NC_058132.1, read on the forward strand.
AAGAGAGAACTAAAGGGAACTTCTCACCTGAGATTTGAAAATTTTGAAGAATACTTGACATGAAGAAAAAATATATGATAGCCTACAGTTAATTGCCATGAGAGGACTCTCATTATTTTCCTCCAAACAATTTTAAAATAATGTCTCAATTAGCTAGATGTCCTTGCCTTTCCTAGAGTTATTTTCCTAGGAGCTCTGATTACTACAATTTGATTGGACAATACAGCATCCTGATAATCAAATAATTGGGTAGGCTTGGTGTGCAAATTAATAATATAACTTTTCAATGTTAAAAAAATAATGCCTCAAATCAAATTGGCCCAATTAAAGTGATTTAAGCAGTTTGCAATTACCCATTCAGGAGCCAGGACTAACGAAAATTACCATTCTATATATAAGAGAAATAACAGGACCAAATTTGTGTGCAAGGGAAGTGTCTCTTTCTATCTCTTCTACTTACCTCTTATCTCTAACTATTGTAGTTCGAATTTTAGGGGTATAAGATGATTACATCAATTGATCAATTGGGGAGGCCAGTCTCCCAAATGATCACAGGGGGAATTGTGACAATTAGATTAAGTCTACACTGTCCATCTTTAGATTTAATCACCAAAGGTGAGAACGCCTCCAGTTTTGGGAGGTCTGTAACCCACATATGATAGAGTGGGTAACAAATCAGAATCAACTGACTGCCCTTTAGGCAGTCCTAAGAAAAGCATCTGTTGTGATTGGACATGCAAAGTAGGAGGGAGACACAGGAAGTGATGCATAAGTGACCCCTTTAAAAGGAGAAGGTCTTCTGCTGGAGAGGAGTCTTCTGGAGAAGAAGGCTGCTGGTAAAGGTCTTCTGCTGGAGTCTTCTAGCTTTCCTGGTTTGTGGAGGAGTGCTGGCTGGAACACTGAGACCTTGGTGAGACTGCTTTCAATATCTTCTTGGAATTCCACATGGTGAGTTTAAAGACTGAATCTTCCTGAACTTCTCTTAAGGAACTTCCCTTTAATATAGACTCTGTGAATGAAGGTTTGCTTCATTCACCTCCAGGCCTCTGGCCCTCTGACCCTCAGCTTGGGTTAATTAGATCAACCTGGATTAATTAGAGGATCGTAGTAATTTACCTACTGTTAGATTCTTATTTCCTTATTTCTTCTCTCTTTTCTCAATTGTAAATAAACTTCCATAAAGTCAATTTTGACTTGAGGTTATTCCTTCATTGGGGAAATTTCCCCTGGTGACCACTTTTTAACATATTGAACCCCAAAAACCACTTTTTCTCCCTTACAAAGGCCAGGGTGAGATATTTTTCTAGCCTTATAAAACTCAGGAGGCTAGAAGGAGAAGTTTGTGACACTGGACTGGGAGGCTTGTCCAGAGGAGCCATAGCAGCAGTAACAGCAATAGGAGCTCTCAGCTTAGAGACAATACAGGAGTTGAACAACTGGTCAGAGAGAAATTACAAGGGACTCTTTACTATTGCTGATTGGCAATTTTATTACCCACATCGAATTCTGAGTCCAGGGCAAAGAGGAGTGCTAACAGTTGTGGCTACAGGGGACCAGAGGACCTTCTTGGGTAAAAAATAAAACTCAGTGCAGGAGGGCTGGGACCACACCTTCTCTCTTTTCTCAATTGTAAATAAACTTCCATAAAGTCAATTTTGACTTGAGGTTATTCCTTCATTGGGGAAATTTCCCCTGGTGACCACTTTTTAATATATTAAACTGAAGATCACACTACCATGGAAGCCACCTAAGAGCCACTTAGAGACCCCCAGAACTAGCTTTGATAACAGCAGCATAAAAAAGCCTAAAGTTTGGGGATATGCCTCTCCAACCACAGGTGAGCAAAATCCAACTTTAACATAAAGTTCTAAATCAAGAAATAAGGCTGAAAAAATGAGTGGGAAGTGGGGCAGCAACTTTGTGGCACAGTGGAGAGCCAGGCCTGAGTTGGAGGTTCTGCATTCAAATCTGGCCTCAGACACTTCCTTGCTATGTGACCTGAGCCAGTCACTTAACCTCAATTACACTAGCCCTTACCACTCTTCTGCTTTGAAACCAGTACTTAGTATAATTCTAAGAGAGAAAGTAAGGAATTGTTTTGTTTTTGTTTTTTAAAGAAATCTACTATTGTGGCAGGGAAGCCCAAGACATAAATTCAGAAGAAGGAAACAATGTGAAAACAGCTACAAATAAAACTAAAGAAAAAATGCTAATTGAACCCATGCCCAACAAGAATTCCTGAAAGAATAGATACATGATTTGGGATTTAGGTTTTAAAAGATTACTCTATTACAAAAATTAGTAATATGGAAATAGGTTGTGAGTGATAATACATGTATAGCCCAGTGGAATTGCTACTCAGCTCTGGGAGTGGGGAGGGCAGAGGGGAGAGAGAGAACATGGATCATGTAATCATAGAAAAATATTTTTAAAATAAATTTTTAAAAATGTTAGCAATAGCAATAAAAACAGGAAAAAAATCCTGAAAGAGTTAAAGAAAAAGATAAGAGTAGAAGAGGAAAGAAGAGTGAAGCAAGAAAATATTGAAAAGAGAGTCAATAGTTTGGTAAAAGAGACCAAAAAAAAATGCTGATGAAAATAACACCCTAAAAACAATCAGCCTTATGGGGGGAAATGGTACAAAAACTCATTGAAGAAAATAATCTTAAAATTAGAATGGAATAAATGGAAGCTAATGACATAAGATGCCAAGTTCAGAGTATTCACAATTCAGATTTTCCTCTTCTGGATATTTTTCTATTTTATTAATGCTCTTTTTGATTTGTGGTGCCTAGAAGTAGAAACAGAAGAATATGAGATAGAGAGGAAAACAGAGTAATCATAATTATGAATGTAAATGGTATGAGCTCCCCTATGAAATGGAAGTAGATAGCAGAATAGATTCAAAACCAGAATCCAACAACATGTTGATTACAAAAGACATTCTTGAAAAGGAAAGACACAGAGTTAAAGCAAAGGTCTAAAACAGATTCTAATATGCTTCAGCTAAACTACAAAAAGGCAGGGGGAGTAATTATGATCAGATCATAATCACAAAGCAAAAACAAAGATAGACCTAACTAAAAGGAATAATCAGGTAAATTACATTTTGCCCCAAAATACTATAGACAATGAAGTAATATCAAAAATATTTACAGCAAGTTTCATTGATAAAGGCCTCATTTTTTCAAATATATACTGAGTACAAAACTGAGTTAAATTTATAAAATAAAACCCATTCCCCAAATGATAAATGGCCAAAAGATATAAACAGACAGTTTTTAGAAGAAATCAAAGCTATCATATGTATATGAAAAGGTGTTCTAAGTCATTATTGATTAGAGTAAACCATTCTGAAGAACAATTTGGAGCTAGACCCAAAGGGCTATAAACTCTGCATACTCTTCAACTTAGCAGTACCCCTACTAGGCTTGTATCCCAAAGAAGCCAAATGAAAAGGAAAAGGATCTATATGTACAAAAATATTTATAAGAGCTCTTTGTGGTGGCAAAGAATTGGAAATTAAGTGGACACTGTTATGAGTAAGATTAGATTAGCTGGTTATTAGGAATTGATTATGTATTGATTAGAAAGTACCTAGCAGGAACACACTCATAACAACACTCATCAGTTGGGGAATTACTGAACAGTAAATGGCATATGGATGTGATGGGGAGTGGCTTCAGAAAAACATGATAAGACCTATATCAAATGACACAAAGTGAAATGAGAAGAACCAGCTGATCACTGTGCACAGTAACAACAATGTTGTGATGTTGATCAACTGTGAAGATTTAGCTATTCTGAACACTATGACAATAATCCAAGCCAATTTCAAGATTCATGACAAAAAATGCTATCTACCTCCGGAGAAAGAATTGATGAACCCTGAGTGAAAACTGAAGTATGATTTTTTTATTTGTTTTTTTCTTCTTTTTGTGTGATATGGCTAATATGAACATATATTTTGCATGATTTCACATGTAAAATTGATATTATATTGCTTGCATTCTTAGTGGGCCAGGGAGGCAATGGGAGGGAGAGAAAGAATTTGGAACTCCAAATTAAAAAATAAAAGAATGTTAAAAAATGGATATATGATAAATTGAAAAGTTTTTAAATGGTCAATTTAAAAAAAAAAAACATAATTGGTCAAGAAAATTCCAATGCATTGGTAGAGAGAATTACTTTACTGGGAGTTCCCTGTCACAATGAAATTTCAATTCCAATTTCTATCCATGTAGCAGCCAAAAAAGGATCTTGGGTCATGTGGATTTTAAAATTAATATACAAGAGCTAGATATTATATTCTATAAAATTTTTTTCATTTTTATTTTCAATATTTTCCCCTAGTTACATGTTTTATGTTCTTTCCCTCTCCCCCAAGCCCTCCCTAACCCCCCGCCTTAGCTGACACACAATTCCACTGGGTTTTACATGTATCATTGAACAAGACCTAATTCCATATTATTGATATTTGGACTAGCGTTATTGTTTAATGTCTACATCCCCAATAATATCCCCATCAGCCCATGTATTCAAGCAGTTGTTTTATCTCTGTTTCTCCTCCTACAGTTCTTCCTCTGAATGTGGCTGGTTTTCTTTCTCATAAGTCCCTCAGCATTACTCTGGATCCTTGCATTGCTGCTAGTAGAGAAGTCCCTTATGTTCAATTGTACCACAGTGTATCAATCTCTGTGTACAATGTTCTCCTGGATCTGGTCCTTTCACTCTGCATCAATTCCTGGAGGTCATTTCAGTTCATATTGAATTCCTCCAGTTCTTATAAATTTTTTTTTATTAATATTAAACTAACATAAAAACTAGAGTGAAAAGGTTCTAAACCAACTTCAACCATGCTCATGAAAAAGAGAGGAAGAGGGGCAGCTGGGTAGCTCAGTGGATTGAGAGCCAGGCCTAGAAACAGGAGGTCCTAGGTTCAAATCCAGCCTCAATCACTTCCCAGCTGTGTGACCCTGGGCAAGTCACTTGACCCCCATTGCCCACCCTTACCACTCTTCCACCTATGAGCCAATACACAGAAGTTAAGGGTTTAAAAAAAAGAGAGAGAGGAAGAGGGAGGAGCTACAGAAGTTATAAAACAATAATGTGACCATGCAAACATAGAGGTGCAAGAGAGATTAAAGGAAATTATGGGAAACACTAAGGGATTTATGGGGGATGAAGTCAAAGGTTCAAAATCTCCATTTATACAGTTGCATCATTTTAAGAATAAGGAGACAGTAATAGCATAGTGCTCTGCCTTCATTAGAGCACATCGAGAGTATTGTGTTTCGTTCCAGGCATCATAAATTAAAAATAATATTAATAAAACAGAACGATATCCAGAAGAGTACAATCTTATATGTTCTCAACTGGACATATAAGAATCAGTTAAAAGAACTCAGCCTCCATCTTTATGTTTCATTTGGTACAAATAGGACCATCTTTCCCATGGTTGATTCCATATAGAGATTTTGTACTTATGTAATATACACATATGATACATGTTCATACACATGAAAATATCATCTATATCAATATCTACATACACATGACATCCACAAAAAAGACATCCTTTATCTTTCTCACATATATGTAGAAAAGACTTTGTACAAGAATGTCTTTTACTGAATTCAGGAGTATGATAATAGCTCGCATTTATACAGTAAATTAAAAAAAAGTCTACAAAGCATTTTACCTACATTATCTCATTTGAGCTATTCAATAATACTGTCAAATTGGTCCTACTATTCTTTCCATTTTACAGATGACAAAAATGAGTTTTTAAGTCTCATAAATTATTTGCATAGAGTCGCACAACTACTTGAATGACTCAAGTGGGATTTGAATCCAAGTCTTCCTAAGTCCAACTTTCTTTTCACTATGCCATAATGTCTCAAAATATAACAAGCAATCTAAAAATGTTGCAATATACATCATTTAATGATACTCACATTTCTTTCATTGGAAGTCTCCCAAAAGGAAGCTTGTATTTGTAATTACATCAAAGATTTTCCAGTGACTTAAATTCAACCTGACAGTGACTTTATTCTGTCTTAATTTAACCTACCCAATTCATTACATCCCTTAACTATCAGCTTTGATCTCAGGTCTATCATATCATAATAGCAATAGGGACATTCTTGATAGATGACAATAGTAATATCACTTTCAGCTTTACAATAGCAATCCAACCACAACCATTCAAGGAAGGGATGCCAATAGTTATTCAAATCCAGGAGATGCCCCAATCGGCTGCTCCCCAGGCACAGGTTCCTGGCAGCCATCTATAAAAGTCATAGGCTTTTACAGTCTCTTTTACCCATGGAATGATCTGTTTTCCTGTGTCACAGAATTGTCCCTTGAAATTTATAACAGACCCTAATTAAGGTTCCTTCAGATTTTTGAGTAGCTGAGTGGATGTTTATTAAGCCTAGGTATTTCTGTCATGTTTCTACTGAGGGGGTAATGGATCAGTCTCATTTGGCTCCTGTATTTTATATCCTAGGAACTAAGTGTTGGAATGTTATAAGTCTGATACAGATTCCTGGAACCCAGGAATACCTGGGGAGGGGAGGGGGTGTTTTTAAATGCAAACTGATAATTCCAAGCTGTAAAATTAGCAAAGTGGAAGCATTTTCCTTTCCCTCTCCTGGGCAGCTATTTGGTACAAAGGCTTGTGGGGAGGCTATAGCACCCTAAAAGGATTGGGGGGGGGCGTGAATTACTTGGAAAAGTAAGTCATGGCCCTCAGAGAAGAGTAAGCTGCTAAAAAAAGCTTTACCTACTTAAGGGGTGGGCTAGCAGGGGTCTTGGGCATGCTCACACAAGGTCCTTTGCCTTCGGAAATGATTGATAGCTGTCTGCTTTACTCAACATTGCCATCTGGTGGCAAACCCTTCAAAAAAAATTTTAATACATTAACTTTTTTCTCAAGGACCTTAGGCAATAGCCAGCCTAATATTAACCTTAATTCTAAACCTCTTTTTATCTGTCCTATTTGCAGTCACTCATTTTACCTAGGGCTTTCCAAAGCAATATATAGTGGCAAGATCACTGGATTTGGAAACAGGAGCTGTATTCGAATTCTGGCTATGCCATTACCTGAGTGGCCTTGGGCAAGTCATTTCTCAGGCCTCAGTTTCCATATATATAAAATAAGAGAATGGACTAAGTACCTTTAATGTTCCTTCCTGCTCTAAATCTATGATTCAATGACAGCATCCCACATTCACAGAATGAGTAAGGATATTTTAAGCATAAAGTAGGCAATTTCTAACCAGAGAGGATAATTCTTATCCATTTGCTGATAAATTCCTGATCTGGCTTGTGCCAATTGTATTATTTCCTTCTCTTGACTTATCTAGTAGATTTATTCATTGCTTTGTGGAAATATATGGTTAGCCCCCTTTCTGCTGTGTGGTCCAGCCTCTACCCAGTCAATCTATTGCTCCGCCATTTATGATCACTCTATTTGCTACCTGAATGGCACTATCATCTATTGGAATGGCTGGAATCAGTGACAGTCACAACCCTTGATAGACCTTTAGGTCATTTACTCAGAGGTTAACACAGTAAACACTAAAATGCTTAAAATATTTTTAAACCCTTATTTTCCATCTTAATAACAACTCTAAGACAGGGCTAGGGAAACAGGGTTAAGTGAGTTGCCCAGAGTCACATAGGTAGGAAGTATCTGAGGTCATATTTGAACCCAGGTCCCCCAGACTTCAAGCCTGGATCTCTATCCACTGAGCCATCTCCTCGCCCCACCTCCAAATAAATGTTTTTAAAAATTCATTCTTGTACAAAAAAATCAAGCCATTCCCCAACTGATAAGTGGGCAAGGGACATGAATAGACAATTTTCAAAAAAAAAAAAAAAGAAATCAAAACTATCAATAAGCACATGAGAAAGTGTTCTAAATCTCTTATAATTAGAGAAATGCAAATCAAAACAACTCTGAGGTACCACCTCACACCTAGCAGATTAGCTAACAGAACAGCAAAGGAAAGTGGGGAATGTTGGAGGGGATGTGGCAAAACTGGGATATTAATGCATTGATAGTGGAGTTGTGAATTGATCCAATCATTCTGGATGGCAATTTGGAACTATGCCCAAAGGGCTTTAAAAAACTATCTGCCTTTTGATCCAGCCATAGCACTGCTTGGTTTATACCCCAAAGAGATAATGAGGAAAAAGACTTGTACAAAAATATTTATAGCTGCACTCTTTGTGGTGGCAAAAAATTGGAAAATGAGAGAATGTCTTTCGATTGGGGAATGGCTGAACAAATTGTGGTATCTGCTGGTGATGGAATACTATTGTGCTCAAAGGAATAAAGAACTGGAGGAATTCCATGTGAACTGGAATGACCTCCAGGAATTGATGCAGAGTGAAAGGAGTAGATCCAGGAGAACATTGTACACAGAGACTGATACACTGTGTTACAATTGAACATAAGGGACTTCTCTTCTAGCAGCAATACAAGGATCCAGAGCAATGCTGAGGGACTTATGAGAAGGAAAACTAGGCACATTTGGTGGAAGAATTGTGGGAGTAGAAACACAGAGGAAAAACAATTGCTTGAACACATGGGCTGATGGGGATATTATTGGGGATGTAGATGCTAAATGATAACTCTAGTCCAACTATCAATAATATGGAATTAGGTCTTGATCAATGATACAAGTAAAACCCAGTGGAATTTTGCGTTGGCTATGGGGGTTGGGAGGTTGGGGGAGAGGGAAAGAACATGAAACATATAACTATGGGAAAATATTCAAAATAAAAAATTTAAATTAAAAAAATTCATTATTTCTTACCTGGTATCAACCAAGATTCCTATAATCAGTGGGGTAGTTAGGTGAACTCCCTTCCATATCCAACACTATTCAACTCTAAATGATCAATGTGACTCAAAATCACCTCTTGCTGTCAGTTTTCTAGAATTAACACTTTATTATTAACCCAGATGTAGAGGCAGTTGCTTTGTCCCAGCTCTTTCTATTATTATGATTAAAGTTCTCTGGAGACTATATTTAATTTTATAATTATTTATTAAATAATAAAAAGCAGACCAGAGAAAGAAAAAGTAAGCCACCTGTGGCCAGCTACTCTCTTAGTCCCCTCCTCTGAGAGCCAGCTATACCAGACCAGAGTCAGACCCCCACTTCCTCAATCTATGATTCCAAGAGAACAGTGACTTCCTCTCCCCTCTGCCAGTTTCTGCTCTTCCTAATATCCCTTTCCTAAGCCTCTTTGATTGTCAGATTCAGACCTCAGTCTGGACAAGAGGCAGGTCTTCCAGATGCCAAGAGTAACCACACTATATTTAGAATGGCCACGCAGCACATGTACAATGTCTCCTAACACAGTAGAGAAGAAGAGGGAGGATTCCACCCATAGCTTCATACAGATATGGTTCAAAATTTCAGATGTAAGTTTTATTGCTTTAAAACCAAAAGATTGTCTTAAGGGTGCCAAAAAAGGGTTCAGATTAATATTAACTCTTGATACTATTGACCATTAACCTTGACAAAGTGCTCAATAGAGTAAACTCTTGCAGTAAGATTTACTATCAATCTTCAATTAAAAGACCCCTTATCAAGAACTGCAGTGTCTAGGCAAAAGATCAAGCACCTCTTATTCCCTCCAGAGCAAGTCCTTATTATTTCTAGCATATGGCATTCAATTCAATTTATTTATCCATTCAATTAATCCAATATTTATTAAGTAATTACCATGAGTCAAACAGTAAGTTAAGAATACAAAGAAGTAGAAATAACACCTGCTGTTGTATAAACTCCATCATTGTTGCCTTTTTGGGTTGGAGTGGCAAGAGTTTAGGTTTGTAACATGACTAACCTGTAAAGATGATGTCAAGTTCTGCCAGCCATGAGTAGGCAGATCAGTACCTGCTACCTCTAAGGCTTGCTCTGTAACAAGATGCCACTCTTCACTTAGCATAGGAATAAACACAAAGCACATATTTTCACGTCCTTGATTTTAGTTACATCCAATAATACCCAGAAGGACACATTACACAGGATTCTGGTTCTATTGAGGGTAAGATAAAGCAGCCTTTCCTTTTCTCCCCAACCTATGCATGTCAGTTTGACTTCCCAGAGTATATAGTATCTCAGACTTGTATAGCTGTGTGCCAAGACAAAGTAGAAGTGTCTGTAAGTAGTTTGCCTTGGCAAATAGCCCATTGGCTATATTTTTTTTGGTAAGATATGATATTTCTACTTGGCTATTCTGAATCTTTGCTTCAGGGTATTGTAGTTAGAAAATGGCCATCTTGCCTACAGTTGCTACCTTGCTTGAATGTGTTTAATACCTATCATGAACAACAGAGGTATCAAACAGCAGCATGCTGCTACAACACTGGGGAGTGGGATAGAATCAGCTTGGAATATAATTGAGACATATTAAAAAAATAAACAAAAAATACAATTGAACATAGAAAATGTTAATATGTGATTTTCTAAGTCAATATGCAGCCTGCAGGGATATTTATGCTGTTTGATGGCCCCATTTCAATTTGAGTTTGAAACCACAGATATATAACACCTACCAATCACGTACCTAGTATGTGAAAGATGCTATCTATGCTACACTAGGGGCATAAAAAGAGGTAAGAAGCAGCCCCTACCCTCAAAGAACTTCCAGTCTGATGGGGGAGACAACACGCAAACCAAATATATTTACGAGTAATATACAGGACAAATAGGAAATAATTAACAGAAGGAAAGGACTAGAATTAAGAGGGTTGGGGAAAGACTTCCTGTAAGAAATCAGATTTTAATTGTGATTTAAAGGAATCCAGGGAAGTCAATAGACATAATTGAAGAGCCAGCACATTCTAGGAGAGGAGAGACAGCCAAAAATAAAAATGTCCAGAGATGAGATAGAGTAATTTATTCAGATCAATATCACTAAATCAAAGTGTACATGGTAGAAATTAAAGTATAGGAAGATTAGGGGCAGCTAGGTGGCTCAATGTATATATCAGTAGGACTTGAATGGAAGGATATGGGTTCAAATTTGGCCTTAGACATTTCCTAGCCATAATACCCTGGGAAATTCACTTAACTCTCTTTGCCTAGCCATCGCTCTTCTGTCTTAGAGTTGTTACTAAGACAGAAAATAAGGTTTTAAAATAAACAAACAAACAAATAAATAACATAAGATTGGAAAGATATTAGGAGGGACTACATAATGAAGGACTGTGAATATCAAACAGACCATGTTGCATTTAATCCTGGAGGTAATAGGGAGACTTTGGGATTTATTGAATATGCTGGAATGATATAGTTAGATCTGCAATTCAGCAAAATCACATTAATAGCTAAATAGAGTATATAATGAAGAGTGGAAAGAGTAGGATCAGTCAGAACAACCAGCAGACTATGGAAACAGTACAAACATGAGGTGATATGGGCTTAAACCAGGATTGTGGCAATATCAGGAGAGAGAAGAAAGAGAAAGAGATAGTTCATTTAAAATAACTGTAGACACAGGCAGAGCCAAAATAGTGGGAAAGGAACAGAGCCCCTTTGATATAACACCTCAAAATGAATTCTAGAGTGGCAGAACCCACAAAAAGATAGGATGAAACAGTAATTCAGTTGAAGACAACTTAGAAGGTTAGCATGAAAGATTTACCACACTGGGGTGTGTTGTGTGGAAGATTAGTTAGTAATTAAGTATTAAGGTTGACCTAGCAGGAAGGACTGGAGCTGGAGCATTCCAAGATGGAATGAAGGAGCAGGAAGGTGCTTGTGCCCTGAGAGAGACTCCATTAGTGGTGGGCACAAACTGTTGTTAGCCATGGGAGATCTCAGAGTTAAGGACACCCTGCATCCTGATTTCCCTGGGATCCTGTGTGATGGTGGCATCTAGCAAGGGGACAAGACCTACAGAGCAGCACCAGGTGGAGGAGGAATTTGGGATCTGGTAGACAGCATCTCAAGCACACTCGCTTTGCTTGGATACCTTGGACCACCTTGGCTTTTGGCATCCTGAGATCATCTGTGGATTACCGTGAGAAACCCTCAAAGCCACTCAAGGGCCCCTTAGCTGTGCTAGTCAAGCCTGGCTGGAACCAGGTTTGAAGCAGCCACCCAGAGACTCCATTACTGCTCCTTTGGGCTCTGCCTGCTTAGATCACTAAGATTAGAGTAGAGAAGTCCTCCCCTTGCCCTGTGGTCTTGCCTATTAGGTTTTAGTGTAGAATTCCCTATCCCAACTTCATTTTAGTTAAACATAATTAAACCTGTTAAAACCTTTTACCTTGCCTGTTGGTTCCAAAGACTCTGGCCTAGTGGTGAGCTGGTGACAGTTGGTGACATTCTTGTCAGTTATCAGCAGCTTAGCTGTGATCTCTGATCTCCCTATCCTGGTCCAGTCTCTCCTACAACCCAGTGTGTGTACCCACAATCAGTTAGATTATATTTTAACATCCCTGGTGCCCTCCATTATCTTTTTCACAGGTGAGAGTAGAATACAGACCAGCCCGCCAGCGCAGGTCTTGTAGATGGCTGACTCAGCAGCAATGGCTTCTGGAAATCTCAGCCCCTTGATGGTAAGAGTATTGGACAACTGGTCACAAGATTTCAGGGATCCTTTTACTGGCTCTTATGCATTGCCCATATTCAGATCCAGATCAATGGGAGTGGGGAATGGCCATTCAGTGAAATAGAGGATATCCAAGCATTTACAATGAAGAGACTAGAACTGAATAGAAAATTTGACTCTCAAATACAAGACTCAAGAGAAACATTAAAAGGTAAACACAAAATAGAAATCATAAGGCATTCAATAAGTTTAAACTGTTTGCATTACTATATGTGGAGATGATACTTGTAACTACTAATCACTACATCGTTATTAGGGCAATTAGAAGGAGTATACATAGAGGACAAAGGTGTGAGTTGAATATGATGGGATGATATCTAAAAACACAAAACTAAGATTTGAGTAAGAGGACTGTGCTGGGAGAAGAGTTCAGGGAGAGATAGAATTGGATAAATTATCTCACACAAAGGAAGTGTAAAAGGACTTCTACATTGGAGGAGAGATAAGAGAAGAGGGAGGAAGGGAGTATTTGAAACTTACTCTCATTAAAAGTGGTTCAAAGAGGCAAGAACATCCACACTCAATTGGGTACAGAAATCTATCTTACCCTACAAGAAAGTAAGAGGGCAAGTGGATAAGAAATGGAGAAGTATGATAGAAGGGAGGACAAATTGGGGAAAGTAATGGTCAGAAGCAAAATACTTTTGAGGATGGACAGAGTAAAAGGAAAGAGAGTAGGATAAACAAGGGGGAAATACACAATGTACACAGGATAGAGTAATATACAGTAAACATAATAGTGGGGAAAAATAACAGGTTTCTTTAACAAAGGCCTCATTTTTCAAAAACATAGAGAAATGAATCAAATGTTTAAGAAAGTCATTCCCAAATGATAAATGGTCAAAGGATATAAACAGGTAGTTTTCAGATAAATTAATAAAAAGCTACATATAGTTGTGTGGAAATTTTATTTAAATAATTATTAATTAGAGAAATGTGAATTAAACAATTCTGACAGAAAAAGAAAATGACAAAAGTTGGAGGAGATATGAGAAAACTGAGACACTAATGCACTGTTAGGAGAGTTGTGAACTGATCCAACCATTTTGGAGAGCAATTTGGAACTATGCCCAAAAGTCTATAAAATATACCTTTTGACCCAGAAAATCATTACTAGATCTATATCCCAAAGAGATAAAAAGGCAAAAAGGAAAAGACCTGCATGTACAAAAATATTCCTAGCATCTCTTTTTGAGATGGCAAAGAATTAGAAAGTGAGGGGATACCCATCAATTGGGGAGTGACAAAGGGTATATGGTTGCAATAGAAATACTATTGTACTATAAGAAATCACGAACAGAGTGATTTTAAAAAAAACTGGAAAGACTTGCATGAACTTGTAGTAACTCTATTATGTACCACCTAATTAATATTGGGGGAATCATTAACTTCTCTGAGCCTCAATCTCCCTATCTTTAAAAAGGAATGGGACTGCTCTAAGTCTGTTTTCCCAAGGACATAATGAGAGAGTGCTTAGCTGCCCTAAATGAGTTCCCATCAAAAGGCTCAGATGATGTACAGAACTTGGAGACATGGTTTCTAGAAGATTATTGTTCACCATAAGTAAAACTTCTCATTAATTTTGCCTATCCAAAAATGGAATATTCTGCCTCTGGAATTGAGTTCATTGTTACCTGAAACCTTCAAGGAGCAGTTGGATAACCATTTGATAGAGATATTATAGACAAAATTCAAGATATAGGCAAAGGTTGGACTAGATGGTGAGAAAATATCTCAGGAAATTTAAAATGTGTGACTAAAACTCTTGAGAGTTTCATACTAGAAGAAATATACAATATGGGAGTGATATGCAGAGGTGACAACAAACTTTGGTTTTATCCATGTGAGAATTCCCTTCAAGAATGCACATCAAAATGCATCCACACCTTTTCATCCTATGTGGTTCTCAACCATGTCCTCCAGTAAATTCCTCAATAGGAGTTCCTTCCAACCTGCTAGGAACCTTCCTCTTGACCTCTTGACTTTATGTGGGTACCAATGAACTACACATCTGTAATCTCTCACTCTGGCTATATAACTGGGCCACTTCTTTTCCAGTCATATAGCCATTTGATGATTTTTTTTATCCCAATCTGTATTCCTAATTCATCATTCATAATATATTACAGCCTACTTATGTCCACTGTTTCTCAATTATCCTTTAGATGACCTGCAATTTTCATTTTTCAGAGATCACAGTATTCCAGAATTATCAACAAGAAGATTTTCAGAGGAATATTGTTGTTGAAAAGATAGGATGTTTCTGGGAAAATTTTAGGGTCATTTATTACGAGAATGCTGAATTTAGCTGTAAAGTTCAAATAAATGGTCTCCAACTAAAGCATTCAATGGACAATCCTATCCAAAGAGATCTTTAAAGAGAAATCAAGATTATAATTTTCCATCAAATTCTTTAGGATCACTTCTTGATACTAATACATTCCAACATAATATTAAATTATACTTATAATCAGATTTACCATTGATTAGAAGATATTTCAAGTGACAAACTATGAAAAATTCCAAGTTATATTAATATAAATGCTAACGCTGGGATAGGAAGTGAGGAAGAAGTGTAGTCCTTTATATGTGACCAATGAAAGCAGTATTAACTATAGACATATTTCACACTTTTGTGTAAATGTGTGTAGTGTTCATACAAGAATGCATTTATGTGAGCCTTCTTGCCCTTAAGTAAGAGGGAAAGTTGGCCTCATAATAACTTAGTATCTGTTAAGTGAAAACAGCATATGTACACACACTAAAACAGGGAAAGACAAGGTCTTTGACTCAAGGGTTCACAGCCTAAGTTAGATAAACACTTTCATCACATGATTATCTAGCAACTATCGAGAAGAAAAGAAATTACTTTGTGTTCTTCTCTACTGGTTGTAACCCTTTTAATGAAACATCAATTTGCTTTATTTCATCTGTAAGAATTTTTCATTTTGTTATGCTTCAAAATCTTAAGAAAATGGAAAGTTTGAAAGCAGAGTTATAGCTCTCAAGTTAGTAAAGCCCCATTATTTGTGCATTGGTTCCTACACTCCAGGTCCTTCCGGATGTTACAGAGCCACATGATATCCCCAAGTCATGGATTTTGCTGTTTGATCTCTGATTCGGCTTGAAGATATTTGAAGGCTCCAGAAGTCAAGCAGTTCTCTGAC
Organism: Gracilinanus agilis; assembly: GCF_016433145.1. NCBI lineage: Eukaryota > Metazoa > Chordata > Mammalia > Didelphimorphia > Didelphidae > Gracilinanus > Gracilinanus agilis. The sequence continues at coordinate 524,525,513 of NC_058132.1, forward strand.
TGTACTGAGTATACATACATATGAAGCAGCTCAAATGTACAAGTACCCCCATCAACACTCACTTCAAAGGTCATTAATAACTTACAGGTGTGAGAGGTGAGCTGCCCTCTGAACTCCCTTGCTCCTTCATGAACTCAGGTTACTCTCTCTGGGCCACTTTTGTAATGATGCATTCTTGGTTAAAAGAGAAGAGTAAACTTCTCACCCTTATTTCTCCTTCTCCCTTCTCTCTCCCCTTATTCTTATGTGTCTAAGATGACATTCGAACTCCTACTAGACAAAAGCAGACATCAGTCATGTTCTTTTCTTAGAATGTATGTGCGTGTGTGTATGCATATCCGTGTGTGTGTGTGTGTGTGTGTGTGTGTGTGTGTGTGTGTGTGTACACTTAGAGAGTGGAGGAGGCAGAGATAAAGTAATCTATTTATCTCCTCTTGGAAAGATTCCTAAAAAGGAAACTGAAAGACAGGACAGGTGGTTAGTAAAAAGCTGCCTGTTTTGGAAAACAGGAAAATTCTTTTTTTTTTAAACATTTATTATTATTTGTTTTTAACATAGTTATATGATTCATGCTCCTACTTTCCCCTTCACCCCCCCAACCCCCCCCCATAGCCAACTCACATTTCCACTGGTTTTATCATGTGCTGTTGATCAAAACCTATTTCCAAATTGTTGTTAGTTGCATTGGTGTGGTGGTTTCGAGTCTACATCTCCAATGATGTCCACCCCAACCCATGCGTTCAAGCAGTTGTTTTTCTTATATGTTTCCTCTCCTGCAGTCCTTCCTCTGAATGTGGGTAGTGTTCCTTTCCATACATCAATCAGAGCTGTCCTGTGTCATTGCATTGCTGCTGGTACAGAAGTCTATTACATTCAATTTTACCATAATATAAAATAGGAAAATTCTGATGGACTATGACATCTGTTTATTTGCAAGCAGGATTGAAGTTATGCACTGAAGATTTAACAGTGAACCTGTGGTGTCTGTCTTTAGTTGTGTAGTTGTATAAGAAGGAAGACGCATTTATGGAAGATGTGTATTAGTATATTCTGGATATTTTAAAACCCAAACCTCTGAATAAGGACAAATTCTTTGGATGAACAAGTTAGATCACTGAAAAAGATCATTTATTACTATGTCATCATTTTTAAGGATTTTTTTATAAGTAATGAATTTTTATTATAAATAAATCATGCTTATATGCTGCTTTAATGTTTTCAGATGATTTCCTGAAAAGAACTCCAGGAGGAATTCTGTTCCTGGTTAAGATGGTGGCAGAGTAAAAAGCAGCTGCTTAATCTCTCCTAACTGAAACATATAGGATCCCTCAAGAAGACATAAAAACAAATCCAGAGGAATGAAAGGGACCCCACAAAAGGGTGCAGCATTGGAGGTATGTGGAATTGGGGCATTTCCATGCTATAAAGAGGTGAAACAGCTCTCACTAAAATGTGAGCTGAGCAACCCCATCCCCCACCCCACACCACCTACAGTGCCAAAGCTAGCACACAAGAGTTGGAGCAAGTTTGGGGCACGTGTTAAGTCCTTGGCAGCTACCTGGGGTCACCAAGGCCTGCCCCTGAGAACAGCAAGACTTAAGACCCCAAGAAGCTAAAGAATGCGCAGACTTTCAACACAGACCCTGAGCACAGGCACGAGTATGGACTCAGACGCAAGCGCAGACACTGATCCTGAGCACAGGCGAGGACTCCGATCCTGAGCGCAGGAGTGGACCTTGAATAGAGGGGTGCACAACTGTGGAAGCAGCTACATTAGACTGTTAAAGGAGCCTCGGGCAGAGGAACAAGCAAGGGGACCACCAGGAGGGTTGACCCTGAGAACAACTAGACCTGAGACCTCAGGAGCCTAAAGAGCACAGACAGACCTTGAGTGTGAGGATAAACCTGACAGGGTGCAGGGCTAACAATGGCAAGCCAGAGCCAAGAACCACAAAAGAGAAAGATCATCAAGAAGAAATCTGTAACACTCGACAACTTTTACACAGATAAAATCCAGACAACAGAGCAAACAGCAAAGGAGAACAAACAAGTAATCATATCCAAACCTTCCCAAAATAATGAAAACTGGACACAAGCTATTGAAGAGTTCAAATCTGAGATGATAAGAAAAGATGGAAGAGATTTGGTGAGAGAAATGGGGAATAGGTCAAAAGGAAATTAACAGGATAGAAAACAGAAACTCCCAATTGAAGAAAGATGCCCCCAAATCAAACAAAATGGTAAGCAAATTGGAAACCAAAATCTGGCAAGAAAATAACAATTTAAAAGGCAGAATTTCACAATTGGAAAGTGAGGCAAGTAAACTGAAGACCAGAAATGACCAGATAGAAAAGGAAAACCAAAAGATTATAGCTGAACACCAATCCCTAAAGGCTAGAATTGAGCAATTAGAAGCTACAGCGAGAACAAATAAAGTCAAAAGACTGATAAAAATAGAAGGAAACATGAAATATCTCAATGAGAAAGTGACAGATCAAGAAAACAGGGCTAGAAGAGACAATCTGAGAATCATTGGTCTTCCTGAAAAAGCAGAAATTAATAGAAATTTGGACTACATACTAAAAGAAATTATTTAGCAAAATTGCCCTGAAGTTCTACAACAAGAGGGCAATATAGACATTGAAAGGATCCATAGATCACCTTCTACACTAGATGCTGAAAAGACAACCCCCAGAAATATAATAGCCAAATTCAAGAGCTTCCAAGTAAAAGAAAAAATTGTACAAGAAGCCAGAAAGAGACAATTCAGATATCAAGGACCACCATCAGAATCTGGCAGCCTCCACACTAAAAGACTACAAGGCTTGGAATATGATATTATGAAAGGCAAGAGAACTGGGTCTACAACCAAGGATCACCTACCCATCAAAACTAACTATATACTTCCAGGGGAAAGTTTGGGCATTCAACAAGATAGAAGATTTCCAAGTATTTGCACAGAAAAGGCCAGGACTAAATGGAAAGTTCGATATCTAACCACAAAAATCAAGAGAAACATGAAAAGGTAAATAAAAAACAGAGGGGAAAGAAAGAAAACTCATATTTTTTAAATTTGTCTCTTAAGGGCTTCAATATGATCTAATTATTTGTATCCCTATGTGGAGAAATGTTATGTATAATTCTCTGTAGTGAACTCTATTCACTATTATAGTAATTAGAAGAACTATTCATAGGGAGAGTTTGGAATACTAAATGGTCTAAGATGATATGGGGGATGGGAAAGAGGGAGGTGAATAGTAGAGGAGACCAAGAGAAACTTGAATGAATAAGAAAAATAGGATATTCTATTATACACAAAGAGGGCATGGGAAGGGGATGGGATGAATACTATTATAAGAAGGAGAGGAAGAGAGCATTAAGAGGTAATATTTAAACCTTACTCTCAGTGTAATTAACCCTGAGAGGGAAGAGTATCTTTATCCATTGGGATATAAAACTCTATCTAACCCTACTAAGAAAGTCAGAAAGGATAAACCAAGGGGAGCAAGGGAGTGGGGAGGTCAAAAAAGGGAGGGGAGAAGAAGGGGGAGGGAATTTATTAGGCCTTAAAATGAAAAGAGGGGAATAATAAGGGAGGGGGTAGAAAGGGAAGTAAATCAAGGGAGGGGACAAGGGTTACTGGCATAAAGCAAACCACTAGATTAAAAGGAAATAGTATAAGAAGAAGGAGTAGAACTAGGAGAGGATACCAAAATGTTGGGGAATACACAACTGATAATTATAACTCTGAATGTGAATGGGATGAACTCGCCCATAAAAAGGAAGCAAATAGCAGAGTGGATTAGAAACCAAAATCCTACCATATGTTGTCTACAAGAAACACATATGAGGCAGGTGGACATACACAGATTTAAGGTAAAGGGCTTGAGCAAAATGTTTTGGACCTCAAATGAGAAAAAGAAGGCAGGAGTGGCAATTATGATTTCTGACAAAGCCAAAGTAAAAATAGATATGATTAAAAAAGACAGGGAAGGTCATTACATCCTGATTAAAGGGAGTATAGACAATGAGGAAATAACACTGCTCAATATGTATGCACAAAATGGCATAGCAAACAGATTAGTAAAGGAGAAACTGGCAGATCTCAAGAAGGAAATAGATAGTAAAACCATACTAGTGGGAGAGCTAAATATTCCTCTTTCAGATCTAGATAAATCAAACCAAAAAATAAATAAGAAAGAGGTAAGAGAGATGAATGAAGTCCTAGAAAAATTAAATTTAATAGATATGTGGAGAAAAATAAATAGGAACAAAAAGGAATACACCTTCTTTTCAACAGCACATGGTACATTCACAAAGATTGACCACGTGATAGGGAATAGAAACATTGCAAACAAATGCAAAAGAGCAGAAATAATAAATGTAACCTTCTCAGATCATAATGCAATAAAAATAATAATTAGTAAGGGCACCTGGACAGGTAAATCAAAAACTAATTGGAAATTAAATAATATGATTCTCCAAAATTAGCTAGTCAAAGAAGAAATCATAGAAACAATCAACAATTTCATTGAAGAGAATGACAATGATGAGACATCCTACCAAAGTCTGTGGGATGCAGCCAAAGCAGTACTCAGGGGGAAATTTATATCCTTGAGTGCATATATTAACAAATTAGGGAGGGCAGAGATTAATGAATTGGGCATGCAACTTAAAAAACTTGATAGCAAGCAAATTAAAAATCCCCAGATGAAAACTAAATTAGAAATACTAAAAATCAAGGGAGAAATTAATAGAATTGAAAGTAAAAGAACTATTGAATTAATAAAGAAGACTAGAAGCTGGTATTTTGAAAAAACAGATAAAATAGACAAGGTCTAATAAAAAAAAGGAAAGAAGAAAATCAAATTGACAGTATCAAAGATGAAAAGGGAGACCTCACCTCTAATGAAGGGGAAATTAAGGCAATCATTAAAAACTATTTTGCTCAATTATATGGTAATAAATATAGCAATCTAGGAGATATGGATGAATATTTACAAAAATACAAATTGCCTAGATTAACAGCAGAAGAAATAGAATACCTAAATAATCCCATATCAGAAAAAGAAATTGAACAAGCCATCAAAGAACTCCCTAAGAAAAGATCTCCAG
>NC_058132.1:524540627-524693342 GCF_016433145.1 Gracilinanus agilis
GCTTGAACGCATGGGTCGGGGTGGACATGATTGAGGGTGTGGACTCGAAACTACCACACCAATGCAATTACCAACAATTTGGAAATAGGTCTTGATCAAGGACACATGACAAAACTAGTGGAAATGTGCATCAGCCATGGGTGGGGGGAGTGCGGGGGGTGAAGGGGAAAGTAGGAGCATGAATCATGTAACCATGTTAAAAATGAATATTAATAAATATTTAAAAAAACATTTTCTGTTTTAAAATAACTATAGACTGTATAATTTGAATTATCTTGAATCCCTAAAACTACATTACCCAAACTTCCTTTATTTATTACCCACAATTCCTTTTGCCTTTTGTATACATGTATGTTTACCAGGTCTGTATATAATTTGGGTTTGCTCTGCCATGCCTTCTCTCTTCCATGTGAATTGAGTGGTGACTGGTCTTTGTTGTCCTAGCTCTCTCTTCCACGTGAAGTGAGTGGGGAACGTTCTCTGTGTTCTCTAATCTCTAGGTAAATATTAATAAATCTCTATAAATATTACACTTTTGGAGATATTGAATATTAATTTTAAAATCCACAAGACAATATAAAATACCTGGGAGTTTGCTTGCTAAGACAAACCCAGAAACTATATGAATACAATTACAAAACATTTTTCACACAAATAAAGTCAGATCTAAGCAACTGGAAAAAAATTAAGTGCTCATAGGTAGGCTAAACCAATATAACAAAAATTACAATTTCTTACCTAAATTTATTTACCAGTTCAGTGCCATACCAATCAGACTTCCCAAAAATTATTTCATAGAGCTAGGGGGAAAATTCAATTCATCTGGAAGAAGAAAAGACCAAGAATATCAAAAGAATTAAATTTAAAACTATGAAGGAAGGCAGCTGGGTGGCTCATTGGATTGAGAGCCAGGTTATAGAGGAGATGGCTTGGGTTAAAATCTGACCTCAGACACTTCCTACTTTTGTGACCTTGGGCAAGTCACTTAACCCCCATTGCCTAGCCCTTACTGCTCTTCTGCCTTGGAACCAAAACACAGTATTGATTCAAAGACAGAAGATAAAAGTTTAAAAAAAATATTCATGAAGGAAGGTAACCTAGCTGTATTGGATCTCAAACTGTGTTACAAAGTGGCAACCATCCAAACAATCTGGTTTTAGCTAAGAAATGGAATAGATTAAGTGCTCAACACACAGTAGTAAATGACCATAGAAAACTAGTGTTCAACAGACTCAAAGATCCAAGCTTTTGGAAAAAGCTACTCAACAAAAATTTCTAGGAAAACTGGAAATAGTATGGCAGAGACTAGGCATAGCCAACATTTCATATCATATACCAAGATAAAATCAAAATGTATACATGATTTCAAAATAAAGGGTGATGACATAAACAAATTAGGGAAACATAAAATAGTTTACCTGTCAGATCTATGGATAAGGGAAGCATTTATGAGCAAACAAGATATAGAGAACATTATGAGATGTAAAATAGATAACTTTAATTATATTAAATTAAAAAGAGTTTGTACGAACAAAGCCAAGGCAACCAAAATTAGAAAGGAAGCAAACTAGGAAAAAAATGTAAAGCAAATATCTTTGCCAAGAGTTTCATTTCTCAAATATATAAAGAACTGAGTCAAATTGCAAAAATACAAGTCATTCCTCAACTGATAAATGGTCAAAGGATTTGAACAGGTGTTTCTCAGATGAAGAAATTAAAAATCATCTTTAGTCATATTTTTTAAAAAAAACTCCAAATTACTATTAATTAGAGAAATAAAAATTAAAACAACCGTGAGGTATCACCTACCAGATTGGCTAATATGATTAAAAAAAAAAAGGAAAATGTTAGCGGGGTTGTGGGAAATTTGGGACACTAATACAATGATGGTAGAGCTGTGTGAACTGATCAAACCATTTTGGAGAGCAATTTAGAGTCATCCCAAAGGGCCATAAAACTGTGCATGCATATCCGGCAAAAGCACCATTAGGTCTGATTCCCAAAGAGATGTTAGATAGAGGGAAAGGGCTTACTTGTACAAAAAATGTTTATGGTAGCTCTTTTGTGGTGGCAAAGAATTAAAAACTGAAGGGATATCTATTAATTGGGAAAGGTCTAAACAAGTTGTGGTATATTATTGTGCCATAAGAAATAATGAACAGGACAATCATAAAAAAAAAAAAACCTGGAAAAACTTATATGAAGAGATTCAAAGTGAAGTGAATAGAACTAGGAGAACATTGCATACAGTAACAGCAGTAATTTTCAGTTATCACCTGAGAATGACAACTATTAATATCAATCCAAGAATCCAATACAATTCCAAGGGACTCATGCCAAAAAAGGCTATTCATTGCCTCAGAAGAAACTGATAGTCTGAAAATTGAAGAAGACCATTTTTCACTTTATTTCCTTCATGAGTTTTTTTTCTTATGTAAGTGATATGTTTATTCTTTTATATAACAAATATGGAATATATATTATATGATAGTACATGTATTATATATGTATATAGCCTGCTTGCTTAGGGAGGAGGAAAAGAAAGGGGAGAAAAAACATAGATTGTAAAACATGAGAAAATTATTATTAAAAATTAAATCTGGGGCAGCTGGGTAGCTCAGTGGAGTGAGAGTCAGGCCTAGAGACAGGAGGTCCTAGGTTCAAACCTGGCCTCAGCCACTTCCCAGCGGTGTGACCCTGGGCAAGTCACTTGACCCCCATTGCCCACCCTTACCAATCTTCCACCTATGAGACAATACACCGAAGTACAAGGGTTTGAAAAAAAAAATTAAATCTGGGGGCAGCTGGGTACCTCAGTGGATTGAGAGTCAGGCTTGAGAGATAGGAGGTCCTAGGTTCAAATCTAGCCTCAGACACTTCCCAGCTGTGTGACCCTGGGCAAGTCACTTGACCCCCCCCCCATTGCCCACCCTTACCATTCTTCCACCTATGAGCCAATATGCAGAAGTTAAGGGTTTAAAAAATTATATCTACATGTAAAAAGTCTTTATTGATGTCTGTTCTTACTAATAAATTAAAAATCCGTATATTTATATAAATATGTATGCATATATATACACATATATATATTTTAACAAATAGGCTTAAGATACAATGAAACTATTTGGAATAGTTTTAAACATTTTTTAGTTTTTAAATGTTTTGCTTATTGTGATGATTTTAGCCAATACCTCAAGTTACAATATACATACTAGATGAGGTTCATTATTAATGATAGTGGATGTAAATCCCTACTTCAAATAATCTTGGTAATTTCAAATTTAAAGGACCAATCTTGCTAGATCTGATTAGACCATCATTGCTTTTATCTCATAAAGTGACAAAGAGCTCATACTGGAGTAAAAGTGTTAACTACCATTTTCTTGTGGTTTGCTTGTGCTGGAATTATTAGTATTATTTTCAACCTGAAGCATTTTTGCAATCTTTAAGCAACCTGTCCATTTTTAGAAGATAAGTTTAGTTAAAACTAAATAACATAATTTTAAAATCCACTTAACCAGGCCACATAAACTATAATACTTGATAATATGCTAAAAGCAAAAGAATAAATGAGAGTATCATAGTTAATGTGGTGTAGAACTCTTTTATGTGTGTGAATATTTTAGAGACTAGTTCTCCTTATCTACCTCAGACTGGAAGTGTAGAGGCCATTCATGGGCCCAATCTATGATTTGCTTTAAACCTCCTAAAACCCAAAACTCTAGAACTCAAGTGATCCATCAGCCTCATCATCACCAGAAGCAGAGGACCACTATTTGGACCACTGTTAATATGTGTATGAAATTTTAGTGTAATATAGTTGATTCCAGTTCTCTTTCCCAGAGCCAGGCTATCATCCCTTGGAGTTCCAAGGTACCCAGAAAGATTTGTGGGAGTGTCTATGCCATCAGCTTAAGTTCCCACTAACTTCTCCTCCACATGGATGACACCATCTTGGCCAATTGAAGGGGTTTATACATGCACCAGAGCCTCATTAAATTATTAAATTTTAATTCTTATTTTTAAAATAAATAGAAACAGAAGTCCTAATATTCTTTTCCCACGTTCCAGCGGTCTATTGTGTGCATTCTGCTTTGAAGATATGTGATCTGTAGTAAGTGTTAGGGGGTGAAGAGAAGAAGGTAGATAGGATGAAGGAGGAATGTAGAAGGAAGGATGGATGGGAGAAAGGAGAGAGGAAGGTAGAGGAAGGGAAAGGAAGGTAGTGGTCCCCAGCCCCTGCAGGGGGAAATTGATCAGAGCCCTTTCGGGGTCTCAAATAAAAGATCTGAGAGCAAGTTAGGGTTTAGAATAGCTAGGTTTTTATTTAAATTAGAAAAGGGAAAGGTTAGGTAGGGAAAGAGGGTCTCCTCTGCCAACCAGGTAGAGAGAGTTAGCTCTGCAAGGTCCAGAGAGAGATAGTCAGCCTCAGGGCTGGAGAGAGCAGAGAGAACAAAAAGGCTCCAAACTTTCTCTTTTATCCTTTCTCCAACACCTCCCACAAAGGAAGTGGGAAGTGTTGGGGAAGTTGTAGCAGAGAGTCCTGGGAGATATAGTCTCTCAGGGCTTACAATAATTTTCAATGCCTCATAAGAAACTAAAAATATATAACCATTCACACAAACAATTATGTAGGACGTAATTTGTTACGTTGGACTTTACATACATTATAGAAAATTCTAAAAGATTATGGCTTAACGTTTGAGAAGTAGCTTCAAATTCCATTTTTAAGTTCAATAGAATGAATCAACTGTCAGATAAAGAAATCAAAACTATCAATAAGCACATGAAAAAGTGTTCTAAATCTATTATAATTAAAGAAATGCAAATCATAACAACTCTGAGGTACCACCTCACACCTAGCAGATTAGCTAACGGGACAGCAAAGGAAAGTAATAAATGTTGGAGGGGATGTGGCAAAATAGGGACATTAATGCATTGCTGGTAGAATTGTGAATTGATTCAACCATTCTGAATGGCAATTTGGAACTATGCCCAAAGGGTTTTAAAAGACTGCCTGCCTTTTGATCTAGCCATACCACTGCTGGGTTTATACCCCAAAGAGATAATAAGAAAAAAGACTTGTGCAAGAATATTTATAGCTTTACTCTTTGTGGAGCAAAAAATTGCAAAATGAGGGAACGCCCTTCGATTGGGGAATGGCTGAACAAATTGTGGTATCTGTTGGTGATGGAATACTATTGTAATAAACTGGACGAATTCCATGTGAACTGGAAAGACCTCCAGGAATTAATGCAGAGTGAAAGGAGTAGAACCAGGAGAACCTTACACACAGAAAGGGATACACTGTGGCACAATCTAATGTAATGGACTTCTCTACTAGCAGCAATACAATGATCCAGGACAATTCTGAGGGACTTATGAGAAAGAAGCTATCTCCATCCAGAGAAAGAACTGTGGGAGCAGAAACACATAAGAAAAACAACTGCTTGATCACATGGGTAGATGGGGATACGATTGGGGGTGTAGACTAAAAGATCACCCTAGAGCAACTATCAATAATATCAAAATAGGTCTTGATCAATGACACATGTAAAACCCAGTGGAATTGCTCATTGGCTATGGGAGGGGGGTGAGAGGAGGGAAGGAAAAGAATATGAATCATGTAACCATGGGAACATGTTCTTAATTAATCAATAAAATTAAATTTAAAAAGAATGAATCAACTTTTAGCAAAGAACTATAGTTTCTAGTTTTTAAGCTATTTTCACAATTTCCACACAAAGAGAAGAAAATGAGTAACTTCTTGGGTACTGATTTATCATGTTTAATATTAAAAAATGAATTACTTTTTTAAAATAGCAATGTTTTATCTGCTGTGTTCAAGGCAGTGAAGACAGCAAGAAAAAAAATGTCAAAGTCCTTCCCCTCAAAAAAATGTGTAATCAAAAGTCAACAAAAGCTAATAAAGTTGTTGATTCCATCACAAAGATAAAATGGGAGACTAGGAAGATGATAGGGAACAAGTTAATTTGCGGTATTCTTCCAATCTAGGACTAAAAATGAGGAAAGAAATTAAGATTAAAGTTGCAAATAAGGGCCAGAGTCCCAAATGAAAAAGGGATCAGGCTCAAGTGTTATGACTGGATTAAAGCATTCTAGATGGAAGGAAGTAGCTACTTGTATTTTAGCAAACTAGAAGGTTAGAAGGAGCAAAAGACCGAGGTATTTTAAAAAAGGGGAAGTTCTTTCAGATGCAAAGAAAGCACTCTACAGAAGGCACTCTACAGTCTGAGCCTTGAATACCTCAATTGCATATTAAAAGACTTGTGGAGTCAATGAACTTGCCCCTGGGGTACAGAATGCTTTCTGACTTTCCTTGCTATTCATCTGCATAAGAACTGAATAGGAGCTTGAGAAGCATTACTGACAGAAAACCTTAAGTAAGGATGGACTACTTTGCTGAAGATTGCTAACATTGAACCAGGAAGAATTGTTAAACCTGAGAAAGCTAGATATTGCCTACTTCCTTCCTATGGATGACACAAGTGTGTCTCTGGCCTTTCTCTGGTCATGCTGGGAGGCAATGGACTTGTTTATCTGTAGTGGTACAGTTTTTCCTTATGGGCCCCTTCCCTATTTCCCATAGGTTGCTGACTGACTTTTTGTCTGGTTCTGAAGTGGAATAAGTCTTTTGTTGTACTTTCTCATTAGATTTCTTGATAAGTATTTGGTTAGGCATGGATTTTAGGTTCTTGATGATGAAGTAGGTGTGGGATTGCTGCCTGGCCAACCTCCATTCAGGTAGCTATTTTTGCTAAAAGACCTAGAGTTTGTTTAATGAAGCGTATGGCATCTCTGCTAGAAATGATTGTCTGTTGCTGGATTAGATCCTCACTGGGCTAGGAAGCTGTTGGCTGGGTTAGCCTGGCCAGTTTGGTCCTTCAATGAGTCCAGAAGCTTCTGGGTTGGGCCAGGATGCCCTGACTACTGGCCTGGGCAAATTTCTCTGCCACTGAGCTAACAATTTAGCCATTTAGTTATTTTCAGGGTGTGATGTTTCTTCTACATGCCTTTGTCTTTGATGGGCAGCTGAAATCTTAACTAGGTGCAGCCTCTGTCTGGACTGGGTATAACTGTACTCTTTTCAGATGGAATATACAGTATTCTATTCAGCAAAGCCAACAATTGTTAACTTATGATTAGTGAAATTAGTAAAAAAACAAAATCTGAAGGCCAAAAAGAAGTAAATGACTCCATGAAACAGCAAGAAATATTAAAATAAAATTAAATGTACTGGGAAAATAGAAGAAAATGTTAGATATCTGAAATAAAAAACTACTGTCCTTGCAAATATGTCAAGGAGAGAATTTGAGAATTATTGGACTCCCTGAAAACCTAAAAAAAAAAAGGTATACACTAAATTTCAATAAATCATAAATGAAAACTCCACATATCTACTAGAACCAAAGCACAAAGAAAAGATAAAAATAATCCACTTGCATCCCCAGAGAGAAAATCCCACAGGAAAAAGCCAAAATCAAGAATTTTCTGTCATGTGAGAGAAAAAATGTAATAAGCATCAAGAAATAAACAAAAAAGACCAGAATCAGAATCACAGGAAAACACAGAAGGTTCTACTACAAGCCAGAAGTGAATACAGTATTCCAAAAGGTAATAAAAATAAAAAAGTGACTCACCACTAAGAATATTTTACACTGAAAACAGCTGAGAATAATTCTAAAAATAATTATAAAAGGTAAAAATGAATTTTTAATGGAATATAGGACTTTCAAGAATATCTGATGAAAAGACCAGAGTTAAATAGACACTTTGAAATGCAAACAACATACTCATCTTAGTACTTGAAAAATTGAAAAGAACTGTGCAATGATGTAGTACTAACATTCTAATGGGGTGGAAGAAATAATTGTCCTCTTAGAATTTTAATTTCCTCAAAGAGAGGAAAAATAAGAAAAGAAGGAACTTAAGAAAAATAGAAGATCTGGGTGGTGGATTAGTTCTGTTTTGAGAGTTTGAAAGGGGGAATATGAGAAAGAGTAAAAAGAATACAGTAGTGTAAAAAAAAAGAATTGTCCATTTTCATAATTGCAGTGAGTGAAAAGAATAGCATATCAACATGAAAAAAGAGGGGGTAGGAATGTGCATCAGAAGAACCTGGCTCTTACCTTAAATGTTCAAAGGAAGATTCAACACACATACAGTTTGGTGTAGAAAGGCATGAAACTTGACAAACTAACAAGTGGGGACTAGGGCTGGGGGTTGTGTTGAGATAAAATAATATTAAATCAGAATAGCTGCAAACAAAGCAAACTTCCTAATTCTGAAGGGGAGATTTGAAGGGGGGGTAAAGGAGGGGGCAGAGGGGAAGAGGGAAGGAGAGAAGTACTAGAATCTAATAGATTAATGGAGCAGTCATCAAAGTATCTGAAAAAAGAAATGTGGTCCACAAATATAATGGAATATTATTGCCCTATAAGAAGTTACAAGAGAGTTAATTGTAGAGAAACGGAAAGAATTTGAACTAATAGAGTCAAGTGAGCAGAACTAAGAGAATAACATACAAACTCAAAAACATTGTAAAAGAAAAGAACATTGGGGGAGGAACCCTAATAATTCCCAAAATTGTATTCGCCAACATCTCCAGAGGACCTACAGTGAAGTGTATTACTATTATTAGAGAAATGATAGACTCAAAGTACAGAAAGAAACATACATTTTGGATCTGTTACTAAATGAATTGATTTTATTTGACAATGCTTATTTGTTTAAAAGTTATTTTTCCTTTTTCTTTTTTTTTTAATTGAGAAGGCAACTGATGGGGAGGGGTAAGTTAGTAATGAGTAATGGTGATATCAAAAAAACAAAAAAGGGCTATTGAAACTTTTAAAAATGCATAGAAAAGAACAAAAGGAAGCCTAGAAAAGAAGGAAACTTTTTATTGTGTGAAATTCATTACATAATTTTTAAAAATAAGTGAAATGAAACAGGCTCAAAGTTTCACAATCGTCTTTTTGTGTCACTCTTAAGTTAATTTTCCAGGTTGCCCCAATCCCCACTAGTTGCTTCACCCACCTAAGGATAACTCTACTGAGGTCACTTAACTGATGAGTGAGTCCCCTCTGAGACCACTTTATATATTGGGAAGCTAGACACAATGGTCATTCTATTTCCATCAAACTCTTAGTACTACTTTACCTCCACACCAGCTGCCACATTCAGAAAAAGGCAATATTTATTAAGCACCTACTAAGTACCAGCATTATGCAAATCATAGGAATACAAAAAGAGGGGGGGAAATAGTCCCTTTCTCAAGGAGTTTTTAATCTAAAATATATCTTCTTGCCTTTCTCCTCTTCCCCTTTACTTTCTTATCACTTTTCAATTCCCCGTTTTGTTTTGTCTTCCCCTATTAAAGTGTAATGGTCTGTTTGGTCTTACAAAGAGTCAGACTGTGCAAAAAGCACTGAACGACAGCAAAAAAGAAAATTAGAAGGTAAGCTGCGTTAGAGTATACTGACTATTTTGTTTTCTTGTTTTTGTATCCCCAGCACGAGTATGATGTCTGACACATAGTAAGCACTTAATAATATGTTCTATCTTCCTGCCTTCTTACCTATTTACCTACCTACTTAGCTAGCTAGCTAGCTATTTTTCTGTATATGGAAAGCTCTCCTGGTTGATTGTTCTGAGGAAGCAGATGGGTAGGATTCTTGAGCTGTAGTGTTAAGATGATAGTCACTGCCTTACTACTAGCTCCTGAGTTAGTATCTACCCCTCTGAGGACCCAAACTGCCCATTCAAGTTGTGAGAGCTCCGAGTGTGGAGCCTAGGGAATCTATATTCATGTTCAGGTTATATAATTGTCAAACCAAACTCAATTATGTCATCATAAAATGAAGAATAATGAAGCAATTTAACATTTGCAAATATTTTCTAAACATTATTATACTTTATCCCAGCAATTACTCTTATAAAGTGGTTGCTATTACAATCCCTTTTTATAGATTAGTAAACTGAGGCTCAGAGAGGTTAAGTGATTTGCTTAACAATATATCTAGTAAATGCCCATGACAGGATTCAAGCTAGTGTCTTTTTTACTTCAAGCCCAGGTTCAATTAATTTCAGTTATGAAGAAAGTATATTTCATCTACCATATAGACTCAGAGGATATAAAGTTAGACAAAACCTTCCAAAATATTTATGGAGGCTTTTTTTCTTTTTAATAACATTTTATTTTTACCCAATAACATGTAAGAACAATTTCTTAACATTCATCTACAAAAAATTGAGATCCAAATCCTCTCCTTCCTTCCCATACTTCTTCCTTCACACCTCTCCCCTCCTTGGGATAGTGAGCAAGTATAGATTTTATATGTGCAATCATGTGAAACATTTTTTTCATATTAGTCATTTTGTGATAGAAGAAGAAGAAAGAAGGAGGAGGAGGAAGTGGAGGAGAAGGAGGAGAAAAGGGGGAAGGGGAAGGAAGGAAAAAAGAAAAGTAGTGAAGTACAGTATGTTTCAGTATGCATTCAGACTTCATCATTCTCTAAGGGTAGGTGGTATTTTTCATGAGTCTCTGGGATTGTTTTGGATCATTGCATTGCTGAGAATAACTAGGTCATTCATAGTTCATCAAAAAATATTGCTGTCACTAATTCTGCTCACTTTACTTTGCATCAGTTCATGTAAGTCTTTCTAGAGTTTTCTGAAATCATATTGTTCATCATTTCTTATTGCACAATAGCATGCCATCACAATCATATACCAAAACTCATTCAGTTATTCCTCAATTGATGCACAACCCCTCATTTTCCAATTCTTTGCTACCACAAAAAGATCTGTAATAAATATTTTTGAACAGATCGATCCTTTCTCCCTCTCTTTGGGATATAAACCAAGCAGTGATTTTGCTGAACCAAATGCACAGTTCTAGAGTCTTTGGGCTTAGCAGCTCTTTTTGTGGTGACAAAAAAAACTAGAAATTCCCAACAATTGAGGAATAGCTCGAGAAGTTGTAATATATGATTGTGACAGAATACTATTATACTGTAGGAAATGACAGACTGGATGGTTCCAGGAAAACTTAAATGAACTGATGCTAAGTGAAATGAGCAAAACCAGGACTACGTAGTAATAGCAATATTGTAATAAAAATTAACTGTGAAGGACTTAGTTACTTGGATCAATACAATGATCCACATCAGTTCCAAAGGACTAATGATGAAAAATGCTATTCACCTTCAAAGAAAGAACTGATGAACTCTTGAGTACAGATCGAAGCGTATTTTCTTTCACTTTCTTTTTCTGTCTTTTGCAGCATGACTAATGTGAAAATGTGTTTTGTATGACTTCAGATATATAATGAGTATCATTTTTTTACCTTGTCAATGGATAGAGGAAGGGCAAAAGGAAGAGAAAGAATTCAGAAGTGAAAATTTTTTAATTTAGTTTTTAAAAAAAAGTTAGAAGAGACAGAGGTCATCTTATATAACCACCTCATTTTAGGAATGAAGTAAAGGATAAATAATAGATTTAAGATTTGAATACATGTTTTGTACCTTGTTGTTGAGTCTTTTTTTCGGTCTTGTTTGACTCTTCATAACCCCAATGGGGGTTTTCTTGGCAAAAATACTGGAGTGATTTGCCATTTCCTTCTCCAGCTCAGTTTACAGATGAAGAAATGGAGGCAAATGAGATTAAGTGACTTGCTCAGAGACATACAGTTAGTAAGAGTCTGAGGCCAGATTTGAAATTAGGAAGATGAGTCTCTCTGACTCCAACCCTGGTACTCTATCCACTCTGTTACCTAGCTGGCCCTTAGTGGTAAATTCTGTTGCCTTTCTTGTCATAATGTTCTGTTTTTTCCTTCAGTGTGGTTACCTCTAGCCTCCTCTATAGACTCATCAGTTTGATTTCCTTAAATACAAGAGAATTGTACTCTATTTGACAGCAAACCAGTTTGTGATGATAAGCACTTACATTCCAGAATATTCTAAGAATGCTAGAAATAAATTATTTTTATGAAAAAGGTTAAAAATAATATTAGGAAGCTTGAAATTTACTTCTATACTAATATTTAGCGTTTTTAAGATGCTAAATTGTTTTAGCCATTTGTTTCTAAAATAGTTACTTCTGGAGAAGCAGTGTGCAGAATTGAAAAGTATGAACTGTTTTCATAGGAAGAATTGGAAATTATCAACATCTATATGAAAGAAACATATGAAAAGAACAATAATGAACTACAAATTTTTTAAATCTCTGAGATTTCATCATAACCACGGTTAATGGCAAAGATAATAAAAAAGAGAAACAGTAAATGCTGAAGGTACTGTGGGAAGTCAGGCATATTAATACACTGTTGGAAGAGCTTAGTAAATTGATCAAACCCTTTGAAATTATAACAGAAAGGTGACAAAATCATTCCCAAATTTTGATTGACCTCATTGCTGAGAGTAAATTCCAAGAGTATCAGAGAAAGAAACAAGGATTCCATATGTGCCAAAATAATCACAGCAGCACTTTCTGCAACAGCAAGGAACTAGAAATAAAGTGGGTGTTCCTGGATTGAGGAATGCAAAATTAAAGAATAGGAGAAAGGTCAAGGGAAACAGAGAAGTAAAGAGAAAAAAGAAAGATAGATGGAAGGTAAAGAGAGAGAGAGAGAGAGAGAGAGAGAGAGAGAGAGAGAGAAGGGAAAGGAGAAGAGAAGAAGTCATAATGGATTTGACTGTGATATATTAATGTAATGGAATCTTATTGTACAATAAGAAATGTTGCATAAGAGGAGTCAATAAGAACATGGGAAGATTTATAGGAACTAGTTAGTGCAAAGTGAAACAATCAGAACCTAGAAAACAATATACACCATGGCAGTTAAGGGCCCTGCCCTTAGAGGATATATGATATGCTCTGCTTGTGACAGATCCACAGGGAAGCTTAGTGAGACTGCTTTAAGATATTCATGAGAGACAAATGATTTTTCCACTTCAGAGCAAGCATGGGCCTTCTGACAGTTTCCTATCCATTTACTTGGTGTAACTTTTAACTGGCTGCTGAACTGTAAGCAGGAATCTATACAAAAAGCTTGAATATGAGAATCTGAGCCTCTCTCTCTCTCTCTCTCTCTCTCTCTCTCTCTCTCTCTCTTTCTCTCTCTCTCTCAGCTTTTTTTAACCCTTAACTTCTGTGTATTTGCTCATAGGTGGAAGAGTGGTAAGGGTGGGCAATGGGGGTCAAGTGACTTGCCCAGAGTCACACAGCTAGGAAGTGTCTGAGGCGGGATTTATCTCACTCAGCTTTTAAATGAGGTGGGAAAAGAAATTTTGTGAGTGGATAGGAGTGTCTATGACTCTCATCTCCCTCATTAGGTGGCTATAAGACTGTAAACATATTGCACAGCTGTTTCTTTTTGTTTCTTTGTGCTTATTCTTTTCTATTCTTAAATGAATGTGAATTGGAGATAGAATGGGTCAGACTTTAAGGACAGAGTTCCTGTCAGTCAGTATTAGGTACTTACTATGTCCAAGGAACAGTGCTAAATGCAGGGCATATAAAGAAATTAAAACAATCTTTGCATTCATGCATTTTGATGAGGAGACATGTAAATAAGTAGATACATTTATGATACATACAGAGCAGGTGGAAGATAATTTGAGAGGGAAAGAAAGTAATAATTAGGCTCAATAACATGGCATAAGCCATGATGCTCCATTGCTACAATCAGAAGTAAACTTAGCAATCACTTTCAGTGTGATCCCGCTCTTCCAGGAACTGAACAGATATACAGAATAGAGAATATGCCCTGGTTTGGGGGTGGAATATATTTGTACTTCCATCCTTGTTAAGGTGCGTTATGTTTTTTGGTTAATTGATATAGAAGAGAAAGCAATTGGTCAAATTGATATTAGGAAGAAAATAACTGGTAATTGATATTGGAGAAAACACCAGTTGGGAGTTTATAAGAGACAGTACAAGAAAATTATTCCCAGTTCCAAGTACTAGAGATCACCATGAGGGGAGAAGTAGCTGAACTCTTAGGGACCTCTCTTGACATAAGAACAGAGGTTAGGATTGAGTCCCACTCTGTATGCTACAACTACAGTAGTATAAATGGGGAAAAAAAGCCAAATCTTGAGTAATTGTATTAATCAATCTAAATCCTAGACAGAAGATAAAGAAGCTTGCCTCCTATCTCTCAGAAAAGACAGACATCTAAAGGGGCAAAATTGTCACTATATTACCACTGTATCACATACTTACACTTTTTGTTTGTTTGTTTAAAGAGAGGATAAATTTTGGGAGGTATGGGGAGAGCAGAAGGTTAGTCTGAATATTCAGAAATGACAGTGACATGTATAGAAAAGATATCAATAATTATTTTTTTTAAAATACTACTTTCTGATACTTGTCAGCTCCAGGAGGAGAGAGGAAAAATTGAAGGGAGAGAACATGAATCATGTATACATAAAAAAAAATAATCTAAAAAATTTAATTAATTTTTAAAAATTTAAATGTAAAGTATCTATAAAAATAAGCTAATATTTTAAAGACATTATCAAGATTGTTTAGGTCATTCAATATATATTTTTGTATATTTTCTTTTTTATCTTAGCTCTGAAATCTTTGCTCTAAAAAAGTGATGACCCCGTGACTATTAACAAGATTATTATTAAAACTAAGTAAAGGGGGCAGCTGGGTAGCTCAGTGGATTGAGAGCCAGGCCTAGAGATGGGAGGTCCTAGGTTCAAATCCGGCATCAGACACTTCCCAGCTGTGTGACCCTGGGCAAGTCACTTGACCCCCATTGCCTACCCTTACCACTCTTCCACCTATAAGTCAATACACAGAAGTTAAGGGTTTAAAAATTTTAAAAACAAACAAAAAAAACTAAGTAAACTAAGTTAGTGTTATTACATTAGTTACTACATAAAACACAAATTTTAATGTTTAATTTACTGTAGGCCAAAAGCAGCCATATTTTTTTACCATTTAAAAATTGAAGGTAATATTTCTATATGTACTGCCCATCTCTAATATTTTCACTTTGAAATTTTCAATTTTGAGAAATTTCAGTGAAAAGATTTTGTTTTCTTAACAGTAGAAAAATGAATTACCTTAGCTTTTCACTTTGAGTTTTATTCACTTTTATTGTTATTCCTACAAAACTCAATTATTATTAAATATTTTATGGTTAATATAAAGGGAAAGTAGTCACTTTTTAAGAAAGAGCATCAGTATGACATTCTTTAAAAATCAGTTTTAAAGTTGATTGATGCTGTCTTTATAGGAATTTTGTGAGAAGAGATTTTTCATATCTTTAGTACTTCTTAATCTTCTTGTTATTGCTTAGTCATTTTTGAGTCACTTCCAATTCTTCATGACTCTATTTGGTGTTTTCTTGGCAGAGATATTAGAATGGTTTGCCACTTCTTTCTCAAACTCATTTGACAGAATAAGGAAACTGAGGCAGGGTTAAGAGATTTGCCCAGGGTCATAGACCTAGTTAGTATCTGAAACCTGATTTGAACACAGAAAAATGATTCTTCCTGACTCTAGTCATAGCACTCTATCCATTCTGCCACCTAGCTGCTTATCTTGGACTGCTCCATCATAAATTTGAATTGCAGATAAGTAGGGGGTTTAACCAAATGCCTCTTGACACATAATAATCTATGAGAAATCAGACATTCTTTTAGATTGAGGAATCTTTAGATATGAAATAATAAAAAAGGCTTCATTTAAAGTCCTGTCTTTTATGCTTGCTAGCTGTGTGAAGATGGACAATCTTTCTGAACTTCTTCCTTAAACTGTAAATTGGAGATAATATCTGTTGTTCTTAGCTCACAGTCTTGTGAGTAGCAAATGGGATAATTTATATAAATGACTTTGCAAAATTAAAGGCATTAGATAAATATAATTTATTATTGTTATAGTTGAAATGGCTCTTACTTTTTTATTTAGCTTAATTCTCTTATTCTTTCTGATCACAGCACTAAGTATAATTCCTTAAGTCATTCTACTTGGGTCCCCTTGCCATATTGATGATGAACTACATTGAGTTCAGCCATTCCATCAATTGTAAGTGCATCTAATTGCCTTAATTTTGTTATCAGTTCATCCACATTTCTCTGCCTTCTTTAAAGAATGGTATAAGTTACTATAACAAATATTTTGCTGAAATCCAGGTAAATTATATGCCTAAAAACTAGGTAAGCTATATGGAAATCATTCCCTTGATCTATGCCAATTATTTTCCCTACCTAAAAAAAAAAAAGGAAAAAAGGTTTCCTATTCTTGAGATAAGGACCTGTTCTTGATGAAGTCATGTTGGTATTTGTAACCATCACTCCCCTTTCTAGATATTCACTAATCATTTCATCAATGATGTGTTCTGCAATTTTCCTGGGAAGCAAAATCAAGCTCACTGGCCTAGCCTATAGTTTACAGATTCTGTTTTCTTACTTTTTAAATTTTTAACTAGGACATCTGACATTCTCCCAACTTGTAATATCTCTCCTGTTGCCCAAGATTTTTTCAGACATTACTTGTGATGCTTCAGAAATTGTTACCAATTCTTTCCATAACCAAGGATGGGGTTCATCTTCCATATTAGCCATTTTTGTTCTGCCATTTCCAGTGCAGATGTCATTCTCCTCAGGGAAAACAAAAAAACAGAATTGAACAGTTTTGCCTGCTTGCTGTTGTCTGTCATTATCCCATCTATCCCAACCACAAGTCCTATCCCTTGATTATCCTAATTTAACTTAAGGAAAAAAAAACTCCTCTAGATGTCCTTAATTTTCCTCAACTGCTCATCTCTATGAGACTTAACATTCCTTCAATTACTTTAGATGTCTTTAAAAATATATATTTAGTGGTTTATTCTAAACAAATGCCAAACATTCCCATATACCAAGTGGCATAGAAAAAGAAATTCTTTGTGAAACAGTGAATATTATATTTTTTATTTTTAAAAGGTCTTTTTAATAAATTAAACATTTACATTCAAAACTGAACTCTTTATTATTTCTTTTTTGAGACACCATTTATTTTCATTTATGTATAATAATATATAATACATATGATTTGTTCTAAATATGTAATAAATCATAAAAATATGCTTATCCAAGAGAAACAAATTCTTACCTTAACTATGTTAAAAAATCTCTCATTCTTCCCCCTACCCCTGCAAGAAAGCAAGTAATATTATATAGGTTGTATATATATATATATATTATCACACAATGCATATTTTCTTGTTGATGATATTGTGAAACAAGACCACATATTGCTTACACCAGAGAAAAATTCATGGAGGAAGAACAGTTAAGAATGATAAGTTTCAATCTGCATTTATATTCCATCTGTTCCTTCTGTGGTAGTGGATATCCTTTTTCATCATGAGTTCCTTTGAGCTGTTTTGTTGATCCTTGTTTTGCTGATAACAGTTAACTCATTCACAGTTGACCATTATACATTATTGTTGTTACTGTGCATGTTGTTCTGGATCTGCTCACTTCATTTTTTTAAAACCTTTACCTTCCATTCAACCTGTATAAGATTCCAATGCAGAAGAGCAAAAAGGACTAAGAAGTGGGAGTTAAGTAACTTGTCATGTGACATAGCTCTGCTCACTTCACTTTGAATCACTTCATATAAGTCTTTTCAGGTATGTTTTTTTTTAGTGATCATTTTGTTTATAATTTCTTGTGGCACAATAATATTCCATTACAATCATGTACCACAACTTGTTCAGCCATTCCCCAATTGGTGGACATCCCTTCAGATTCCAGTTTTTTTGTACCACAAAAAGAGCAGCTATAAGTATTTTAGAACACATACTTTTCCTCCACTACCTTCGGAAACGAACCTAATAGTGGTATTCCTGGGTCAAAAGGTATATACAGTTTTATAAGCCTTTGAGTATAACTCCAGATTGCTCTCCAAAATGGTTGGATCAGTTCACAGTTCTACCAATAATGTATTAGTGTCTCTATTTTTCCACATCCCTTCCAACATTTGTCGTTTTTCCATTTTAGCTAATTTGATGAATATGAGATGATATCCCAGTTGTTTTGATTTTCATTTCTCTAATCAATAATGATTTAGAGCACTGATGGGCAAACTTTTTTAAAATGTATTTTTAAATTGTTTATTTGTTTTTTAAACATTTATTAATAGTCATTTTTAACATGGTTACATGATTCATGCTCCTACTTTCCCCTTCACCCCCCCCCACTCTACCCCCACCCATGGCCAATGCACATTTCCACTGGTTTTAACCTGTGTCACTGATCAAGACCTATTTCCAAATTGTTGGTAGTTGCATTGGTGTGGTCGTTTCGAGTCTACATCCCCAATCATGTCCACCTCAACCCATGCGTTCAAGCAGTTGTTTTTCTTATATGTTTCCTTTCCTGCAGTCCTTCCTCTGCATGTGGGTAGCGTCTTTACCACAAATCCCTCAGAGCTGTCCTGTGTCATTGCTTTCTGCTGGTACAGAGGTCCATTACATTCAATTTTACCATAGTATATCAGTCTCTGTGTACAGTGTTCTTCTGGCTCTGCTCCTTTCACTCTGCATCAGTTCCTGGAGGTCTTTCCAGTTCACATGGAATTCCTCCAGTTTATTATTCCTTTGAGCACAGTAGTATTCCATCACCAGCATATACCACAATTTGTTCAGCCATTCCCCAATTGAGGGACACATCCTCGTTTATGGGCAAACTTTTTAAAGAGGGGGCCAAAGGAAAGGAAATGCTCATCTGTCGGTCTGTTTCTAAGACAACTCTTTCGAAGTTTCATTGTATTGTATCCTACTCATTGTATTCGGCAGATTAGGAATAATGTTGGCAGCCGGACAGAACATTTCAGGGGGCCCGAATCTGGCCTGCAGGCCTTAGTTTGCCCACCACTGATTTAGAGCATTTTTCATATAATAATATATAGTTATGATTTCTTCATCCAAAAACTACCTATTCATATCTTTTGACCATTTATCAGTTGGAGAATGGTTCATGTTCTTATATATTTGACAAAGTTCTCCATATGTTTTAGATATAAGACCTTTATCCAAGAAACTGTTCACAAAAATTTGTTTCCAATTTATTGCTTTCTTTCTAATCTTGGCTACATTAGTTTTATTTGTATAAAACCTTTTCAATTTAATATATTCAAAATTGTCTGTTTTACATATCACAATTCTTTCTATCTTTTGTTTATTCATAAATTCTTCTATCTATAAATCTGATAGGCAATGTGTTCCCTCTTCTTCTAATTTGTTTATAGTTTCTCCCTTTATACCTAAGTCATACATTCATTTTGATCTTATCTTGATAAATGGTATAAGATAATGGTCTATATCTAGTTTCTCCCCAAACTGCTTTCTAGTTTTCCCAACAGTTTTTACCAAATAGTGAATTCTTATTTAAAAAAATTTTGGATCTTTACCTTTGTCAAACACAAAGTAACTATAATCTTTTACAACTATTTGTTATATGTCTATTCTCTTACACTGATCTACTTTTACATTTCTTAGCCAATACCAGATAGTTTTGATAATTACCCCTTTACAATATAGTTTGAAACCTCCTCACACCTAGCAGATTGGCCAATATGACAGTAAAGGAAAATAATAAATGTTGGAGGGGATATGACAAATCTGGGATACTAATGAATTGCTGGTGGAGTTGTGAAATGATCCAACCATTCTGGAAGATAATTTGGAATTATACCCAAAGGACTTTAAAAGATTGCATGCCCTTTGATATAGCTATACCACTACTGGGTTTGTATCCCAAAGAGACAAAAAAAAAAGTTTGTACAAAAACATTTATAGCTGGGCTTTTTGTCGTGACAAAAAATTGGAAAATGAAGAGGTGTTCCTCAAGTAGGGAATGATTGATGTAAAAATTTGTGGTATATGATGGTGATGGAATACTATTGTGCTATAAGGAATGATGAACTGCTTGATTTCTATATGAGCTGGAACGACCTCCATGAACTGGTGCAGAGTGAAATGAGCAGAAACAGGAGAACATTTTACAAAAAAAGTGAAATATGAAACAATCAAATGTAATAGACTCTGCTACTAATAGCAATGCTATGATCAAGAATAATCCTGTGGAACTTATGAAAAAGAATGCTATCCACATATAGAGAAAGAACTATGGGAGTAGAAATGCAGAAGATTTAACATTTGGTTATAGGAGTATATGACTTGGGGTTGTGGTATTTAAAAGATTGCTCTATTATAAATATGAATGTTAAAGAAATAGATTTTGAATAATAAGACATGTATAAACCAGTGGAATTGCTTGTCAGCTCTGGGATGGGAGGAAGGAAGAAGGGGAGGGAGAGAACATGAATCATGTAACCATAGAAAAATATTCTTTAAAAAATAAATAAAATTATGTGAAAAAATATATAGTTTAAAATCTGGTATTGCTAGACCTCCTTCTTTAATATTTTTTATTATTTCCTTTGATATTATTTATCTTTTTTAATGTATTTTGTTATTGTTTCTACTTTAATAATGATTTTTGGTGATTTAATTAGAATGGCATTTAATAAGAAAATTAGTTTAGCTAAGATTGTCATTTTACTTATATTGGCTCTGCCCACTCCTGTCTACAATTTTTTCTGGAATTTGGTTTTCACTTTTCCTTTTTCCTTTTTTTAAGAAAGCAAGTATTATATATATGTGTGTGTGTGTGTATATATATATATACATTTATGTATATATATATTTGGCAACATTGTTTTCCTGCTTCGATACCAAAAGAAAAAAGAAAAACAAACTCTTATGAGAAATAATTATAGTAAAGCAAAACAAATCTATAAATTGGTCCTATCTGAAAATGTATGTTTCATTCTGTACCTAGAATCTATCAACTCTTTGTCAGGAGGTAAGTATCATGCTTCATAGTCAGTCCTCTGGAGTTGTGGTCAGTCACTAAGTTGGTCAAAGTTCTTAAATCTTTCAAAAAAATTTTTTTTAATTGTAGGATGCTGAAGTCCAGGGAAATCAAATGACTGGCCTGAACTTCTTAATGGCAGAGTCATGGTTGATTGCCAGTCTAGTACAGTTTTGCTCCTCAAAACCAGAGTCATATGTAGAGTGGTACAAATAAAGTTTTGCCTGAGGGTGTTGAATTTAGAGGCATTGTAAACATGGGGTAGTTCTTCAAATGCACAGAGTATAGCTTACAGTGATGGGCAACCTTTTGAGCTTGGTGTGTCAAAATTCACCAAAAAAAAACAAGCATAACTCGGGTGGTGTGTCACTTCAAGAAAAAAAAAACCTATAACTTTGTGATATTTATAGTTTAAATAACAAAAATGCATAATTGTAATATATAACTGTATTTAATAAACCAAAATAGGTAAATTAATATAAGTAGAATTGTCATCTATAGTGCACAGAGTGTCTACACTACACTACAGCAAATGTTTCATCCTCAGCATGTGGCCCCATACTTCTCTGTATGCTGTTGCATGCGGCCTCATGTCATCGAAAATCACTCTGTGTGTCAGTGCTGACATGTGTGTCATGGGTTTGCCATCACTGGTTTAGCACCTATTTAGCAAGAAGAATTTTTAAAAATATATAAGGGAACTATGGGAAAATATTCAAAATTTAAAATTTAAAAAATTTAAATATATATGTATATATATAAGGGGGGGCAGCTAGATGACTCAGTGGATTGAGAGCCAGGCTCAGAGTCAGGAGGTCCTGAGTTCAAATCTTGTCTCAAACACTCCCTAGCTGTGTGACCCTGGGCAAGTCACTTGACCCCCATTGCCTAGCCCTTACCACTCTTCTGCCTTAGAACCAATACACAGTATTGATTCTAAGACAGAAGGTAAGGGTTTAAATATATATATAATGGGTATGTTGGGTGGCCAATCATATCACAGTGCCTTACATCTCAAACTAGTTGATCTATTCAATGACTTCTCAGATTCTCTTCCTCTGAGCTGTTCCTCTGTGTGAAAATGGATTCAACAGCAACTTACATTTTCATAGGTCTACAATCTGTACTTTCACACACCCCTCCTCCCTCTTTCTGATTCATACTCTAATTCCTCTTTGCAAAATACTTCCACTAAATACAACAGCAACAACAACCCCCCCAAAAAAACCACCTCAAAGTATTCTAGTATAAATTCTGGTTATTATCCAATTCCCATTTTCTATCTACTATTAGATGAACTATCTTTGTCCCATGAATTTGAGCATGGTGTCCATATCTTTCATTATACTGCATTTGTCACTTTTTAAAAGTAACTATTTTAAAATTTTGAGTCAGAGTAGCTGTGACTCTTTACTTCAGCAATAAATTACTCCATATGAAAGGGCAGCAACTTAAAGAGGCAGTTTATTACATTCATAATGATGTTGCTATTGTATAAATTATTCTTCTGATTCTACTTACTTCCTTCTGTATCATTTCACACGAATCTTCCCAGGTTTCTAAGGATTTATCTCTTTCATCCTTTCTTAAAGTATAATATTCCATTCCAAACTATAATTTTTCAGCTATTACCCAATTATCACCTTTGTATTCCATTCTTTACTACAACAAAAAGAATTACTTTACACTATTTTTACAGGACCATACCGTGTGTTTATGTTCATCCTTAGAGGTCACTAGGCAGTGTAATGGATAGAGCACTAGATTTAGAGAGAAGACCTGGGCTCAAATCCCATTTCAGACATTTACTGTGTGATCCATCTGAAAAAGAGAAGAATAGTATTTACTTTACAGGGTACACTATAAATTAATATATCACAACCTCAATGGGGCCTTCATTGCTTCTAGATAATCCTTCTGTACCTCCCTTATTGGCTCACTATTCCATTCTCCACAGCAGCTCTTCTTAATACTTTCATCCCTCCTCGAACCTCTATGACTTCCCCTCCCCCCACCTTCTCAGCTGGGAAAGTAAAGCCATATGCTGTGAATTCTTTCTTCATCATCTCATATCACTGAGAGATCCCATGCCACATCTCCTTCACCCTGACTCACAGAAAGAGGTAGTCCTTCTTGTCAAGGTAAATCCCTTTATATGCACAATCAATCCCATTTCATTCCATCTTCTCCAACAGAATTCTCCCTGTCATCTCCACTCTCTCACTTATCTTCAATCTCTCCCTCTCTACTGGGTCCCTCTCTGCTGACTACAAACATACTCATATCTCTCCCATCCTCAAAAAAAAAAACTTTCATAAAATTCTTCTATCCCTGCCAACTATCATTCTATATCTCTTCTGCCTTTTGTGGCTAAACTCCTTGACAGAGGTCATCTACAAAAGGTACCTCTACTTTTTCTTGTTTTATTCTCTTTTAATCCCCCCTACAATCCAACAACTAACCTTAGCATTCCAATAAAACTGCTCTCTATCAAATTACCATTGATCTATTAATTGCCAATTCCAATAGCTTTTTCTCAAGAATCCTCATTCTTCTTGACCTCTTTGCAGCTTCAGATACTGTTGGTCACTGTTTTCTCCATATTCTCTTTTCTCTAGGTTTTTAGGATATCATTCTCTCCTGGTTCTCCTCCTACCAATATGACTGCTCCTCAGTCTCCTTTGCTGTATCCTCATCTATGCTCTCTAACCATTGGTGTCCTGAAATTCTCTTATTCCTTTATACTATATCACCTGGTGAACTCATTAGCTCCAATGAATTTGATTATCATTTTTAGGCTGAAGATACTCAGATTTACCTTTACTGCTCCATTCTCTCTGCTGACCTCCAGATTCTCACACTTCCAACTTCAATTGTTTTTCTTTGCGTCTTTAGAATTTTGTTCTTGATAATTTCTTCTGGGCAGATTTCCTCTTCAGAATTTTAGTCCATGTCATCATACTTATACCTTCTATGAACACTTTGAAATATATCTATACAATATTTCAACACTTTGAAATTTGTTTTCCCAGGACCTCAGGGGCATGTTGTAAAACAAACCCTGGCCTCAAATGTCTGTGCATAAATGGTCAAAATTTAGACAATAAGCAAGAGGAAATAGAAGTCCTGACATCAAGGAGACAAATTTGTCCTTCATATATATCATTGAGACTTGGGGATGTGGTAAATCCATAGATAGAATATGGTTCTGGAAGAATATACATTAATCCAAAGAAACAGAGTGGGTAAAAAAAGGAGTCACTGTAATATGTAGCTTTGTGCATTTGAGAAAGTTTATTCATGTGAAAGAATCCAGGGAACTAAAGGAGGGAAGCAGAGCAGAGAGCACTTGAGTAAAGGTCAATGGAAGGAGAAAAATAAGTTGACTTTGTTCCTGGAAGGTATTAAAATACCTGAACAGAAAGAGAAAACAAATGAGGCATTTGTGAAACATATCATAAGCCTGCCACTTTGCATGTAAGATAGTGGTAAAAGGTGACTTCAATTATCAAGCTTGAGTTATCTCTTGTAAATTTTAATATAATTTTTAAAATTGATAAACGTTAGGGGGCCAGCTGAGTGGCTCAGTGGATTGAGAGCCAGGCCTACAGATGGGAGGTCTTAGG
The DNA here is from genome assembly GCF_016433145.1 of Gracilinanus agilis. NCBI lineage: Eukaryota > Metazoa > Chordata > Mammalia > Didelphimorphia > Didelphidae > Gracilinanus > Gracilinanus agilis. Next base: position 524,565,157 of record NC_058132.1, read on the forward strand.
TTCAAATCTGACCTCAGATACTTTCTAGCTGTGTGACCCTGGGCAAGTCACTTAACCCCCATTGCCTAGCCCTTACAGCTCTTTAGCCTTAGAGCCAATACACAGTATTGACTCCAAGATGGAAGGTAAAGGTTTTTAAAAAATTTGATAAATAGCCCCCATTTTCCCTAGAGAGTCAACCCCTCTAATCATGACTTTAAAAATAACAAACTATAGCAAGACTAACAAGAATATTTTTTAAAGTCTGATGGTATCTACAGTGTTTGACATCCATAGTTCTCCACTTCTGCAAAGAAGAAGGTATTTTCTCATATCTCTTCTTGAGGACCATTCTTGGTTACTATATTTTTCTTCATTTTTTTCTTTTTAGAAGCATTTTTCATCTTTCCTTCTCACTGCCCCCACAACAGAACAATAAAACAAAACCCTCAGAATAGTCCAGAAAAAAAAAAAACAAATTCCAAAATTGGAAACAGCCAAATATGCATGCTGGTCCATCTCATTTCTGGCAGGATATAGGTGTTGTGATTTACCAAAGTTTAGAGGTCTTCTTAGTTTCCTCTGAAAGTGTTCATTTTGTCATTTCTGTTGGCATTATGATATTCTTTTGCATTCATATAGTGTTATTGGCTTAGCTATTCCCCAATAAGTGGGCACCTCTTTCATTTCCAATTTTTGACTACTCTACAGAAAATTGCTTTAAGTATTTACATATAAATCCTTTTCTTTTTTCTCTGATTTTTTTTTGGGGGGGGGAATCTACTTTGAGCTACTTTGATCAAGTTTTGGTATGGCTGGATAAAAAGTTTAGTAATAGTTTAGTAACATTAGATGCATACTTCCAAATTGTTTTTGAGAATAACTAGGTAAATTCATACCTCAACAGAGCACTTATGTCTATTTTTCTGGTCTCTCTAACAATAGCCATCTTCCTTCTTTGTCATCTTTGCCAGTTTGACAAGCATGAAGTAGAACCTTAAAATAGTTTTAATTTGCATTTCTCTAATTATTAATGATCCAGATCATTTTTCCATATAGTTTTATTTTTTCCTTGAAAACTGACTATTTGTATTCTTTGACTACTTATATCTATTGGGAAATAATCGAAGCTATTATTTTAAGCCTGAAATCTAAAATGTCTACTCATTTAAAAAGAAAAAGGAAAAAGAAAGTTTATCTTAATGTTTACCTGGAAATATTATTGGCAACTGGTTGATATATAGTAACATTAAACAAATTAGTAAGCTATATTATCACTATTCTATTTCTAATATAATTTGATTTGCATATCTACCACTGCCTGGCACATTATAAATGTGGAATAAATGCCAGTTGATTGATGGTTGGTATCTCTACATGTTCATGAACTTTTGAAGTCCCACAATCTAATTATAGTTATCATTCCATTTTTTCCTATGATTTGCAATCTCAAATCCTGTTTTTGTTCTAACTGTGACCATCAATCCTTCTACCCTAAAAGCTTATTCCCCAGCCTATCACTCCTCTACTTGCTATATTCGCCTTCCCTCCCTATCTGAAACCTACTTCAACTCTATACTATCTCCTACTCTAAAATCCTTTTGCCATATTGTCCTTTTCACCAATCATGCCTTGTCAATCTGAAACCATGGATCATAACCTCCATTTCTATTCATGTCCTGCTGAATATAATTGAAAGAAATCATAAAGCCATGATGACTTGTCCACTATAAATTTATGCCAACTAATTTTAACTAAGCCCTTTCTAGAGTAAGGAAATCATTCTAATCCTCCTTACTCCATTCACTACTCCACTCTCCACATCAACTCTTCCAAATCTTCTCATTTCTCCTCAAGCCTGCTTCAGTACCCCTTCTTCCTATTTGCTGGGCTGAGGATCTTATCTAATACATCACCAAAACAAACAAACAAACAAACAAACAAAAAACCTGAGGCTATTCCCGGTGAGTTCCCTCTGTTCCCTCATCCTTGATCACATCACTGTAGCAATGGAACACTCTTATCCTCATATCCAATTCTTGGTTTTTCTGGCTCAGCCGATATACTTTTTGCAGGTCACCTTCCTCAGAGGCCACCAATGCTGGCATCTTCTGTTCTGAGATTACTTCCCACCTACTCTCTATGTATCTGATATATACCTAATTATTTACATGCCATCTTCCCCATTAGAATATGAGCTCTTTAAGGGCAGGGACTATTTTTTTTGCCTTCATTTAAAATCCTAGACATTTAGATAGTGCCTTTCCCAAAGTACTTGATAAATGTTTATTGACTGGCTAGTTTATTGCTAATACAGCAAGATGGTTTTTATTGAGCTTAGAAAAGGACCCATCAGAGTATGGTGAAATTATAGTACAGACAAATTGACAGGGACAAAAAGGTGAAATGAATCTCCAAATTTGATATCTTTAACTAAGCAGAATAAATTTATGACTAAATTCATTATTTCTTCAAGTTGTGAATTCTCTTAAGCACATATATATTAATTTATATTCTGAAAACTTTTGATTAAAGAACTCAGAACTTTGACTTAATTTTAACTTTAACCTGTTCAAGCAATATTTCCAAAAAGTAAAAATTTAAAAACTCTTCTTTTCTCTTCTCTCTGTCTCTCTCTGTCTCTGTCTCTGTCTCTGTCTCTCTCTGTCTCTCTCTCTGTCTCTCTCTCTGTCTCTCTGTCTCTCTCTCTGTCTCTCTCTCTCTCTCTCTCTCTCTCACACACACACACACACACACACACACACACACACACACACACACACACCCTCTTTTGGCTGCCAAGAAACATGAAAAATTTTATATAAAGAATCAGTTGGGGGGAGCTACAAAGTAATGGTCTAGAAACAAAATGCCACCTTATTTCCCAGTTCTATTGTATTTTCATATTAATGTAACACCTTGCACTTACTTTCACCAGACATTTCAAATAAAGAATAGTTTTTTTAAAACTTGCCTGACTGGATTTCAAAACAAAATCCAAAACTTGAGATCTTAAAATCCTTTTCAACTCAAGGTCTTGGAGGTGGAGAGAAGTCATAGGGAAAGCAGACAGTTCTGAGTGACCACAGGAGGTAAATGGAAAGAGGGAGAGAAAGGAGAGAAAAGGAAATCTATGAAAAGGAAACATTTTAATCCTAGAGTCATATTGCTGACCACTTGAACTTGGTGAATTCTTGCAAAACCTAAGACCTGGTACTTTAGGGTGGAAGAAAGGCTGAAAACTAATAAATGAAAAGCAATGAGAAGCACTCTTTGAGGTAATTTTCCCTCCAATGTTCTTGCTTTCCTAGTAGAAGTAGCAACAGTAGTATTAGCATTGTATCATGTATATCATTCTAAAATAAGTGGTTTTTCTGTTGCCATTTGACAAAAAGCAAACCAAAACTTTATCTTCCATCAATCCAACAGTACCAACACCTCAGGTGCAAGAATTTCATCCTCTTTTATGCATTTGTATTATTTCTTAGACATCTTCCTCTGTTTAGCTTCTCCAACTCAGGAAAAACAAGCTGTTCGCTTAAAGAAAAACCACATTATAAAGGGAATTAATCAATGTTGATATTTTTTACAACATTCTTTAAAAACTGGAAAACATTCTTTTAAATATTCAAAACAACTTAAATAATTACCCTTTACACCTGTAGGCACAAAGCAGTAGTTACCATCATCCACAGTGTAAATCAATCTCCAAGGCAGTAAGGATGAACAAGAAATTTGGAAGCTGAGATGGAGACCCCCACGGTAAGTAAAGATCATAGACTTAGATAGGAAGGCACCTTAGGATTCATCTAGTGACCGGATTCGAGTACAATCCCCCCATTTTATAGATAAGGAAACAAACTCCGAGAAGGATCTGCCTTAAAGGGTCATACACATAGAAGAGCTGAGATTTGAACCTAGATTGTTTCTCCAAATCCAGCACTTTTCTGTCAACCAGTTGCCTTATCACTACCTGGAGTCTGTAACATTATCCCCTGGAAGTGAAGACAAAGCTGAGTGGATGGTTTCAAATCGTGGGCTAAAGTCCTAAGGGACGTGTTTGGGAAAGAGAAAGTTTATTGCCCCAGCTAGGTTACTGGACAAGCAACCCACGCCCAAGGTTACCAGTGAAGCACTTGTTGCCCCCAGGGAGCTGGAAGCTAGCTAAAAGAAAAACCAAGTTCTTTCTCTTCAGTGCGTCAAGGGTTAAAAGTGTATTTAGGGCATCGGATGAAAGAGAAAACAAAACAAAACAATTAAAATGTGGGCTAAAGGGGCGAGGTTAGAAAGATGAGTTAGGGGAAAGAGGCCTGTTGTTTCTGAGAGGTTAGGCAGTAGCTGGTAAGAGGAGTAGGGGCAAAAAAGTGTGCGTGTGGGTCTGTGTGTTGGGGGAAGAGTACTGGTTGTAGAACAATGAGGATGGGGAAGAAAGGGACACCATCTAGGCTGTGCCCTCTACCTCCAGCAATTCCCGTTTGAAGCCAAGGGAAGGTGTAGTTCCAGACTCATCTAGCTGAAGCCGTTCCTTCTCCCTCCTCATCACTAGTTTTCTCCAAGAAGGAAATTTCTTTCACCCAGGGGAAATTAATAATCACTGGGAGAGTAATGGAGAGGTGGGAAAGAGCATACTCCTTCACCTGTCCTCTTTTGCCAAATCGAGTGGGCAGGTGCCACCGCCTCTTTCTTACAGACACACACAACAGGAGTTCGGAGGGTGTTTGTATGTGCGTGCGCCAGTAGACGCGTGGGCGCGTTGCTGGTGCGTAGTGCTGACGTTCGCAGAGTAAAGCTGGGGCTGCGTTGAGGTGTGGCGGGTGCGTGAGGTCTTGATTGAGGCCGAGTCTTAGGCTCTTTGGAGAGTTTGTGGCTCCTGCTCTTGAATCTTTCACTTGCCCCAAACTCTAGGTCCGAAGGCTTGTGAACTTGTTTCAAGCCACTTCCTTTCCCTGAAAGCTGAGGAGCTTGTGCCTAGGGGCAGAAACTGGGGTGTCAGTCCGCAGAGCGAGGATGTAAGGTTAAGGTCTATCTAAGCTCATCTGGAAGCAATGTTGTTGCTCAGGGACCCCGGTTTCGTGAGGAAGTGGGATGGGCAGAGGAAAGGGTCTGAAAAGCGAGAGGCCGAAAGAAGCCTAGGAGGCAGAAGACAAACACCTGCTCTAAGCCCACTTTGACCCCAAGGCGATCGGTCATGCAGCTACCTCCCCTTCGAGCATGATCTCGTGTCCTGTGGCTCAGCCGGAAGCTCCCACCCGTGTGGTCCCCAAGGGGGGTAACGCTTGGCCCAGTGCACTGCGGGAGCTGCAGCCCGCTGCCCCAACTTGCCACTTGGTCAAAGGACGTCTGAAGGCGCCCTCGAAACCCCAGGTAAAGGGACATCAGAAATTGCCCTGAAAGAAGGGAAAGGGGCACTAGATTTGTTTTGGAATAGGTAGAAAGAAAGAATTCTTTTCTATCTTCCTCGTTGCCAGAGTTGAAACCTTTCAAGAAACCCGATGTCTGTAGGCAAGAAGGAGCTGTCGGGCTAGGATAGAAAAGCAGGAGATACACACACACACACACACACACACACACACACACACACACACACACACACACACACACACTCAACTTTCCTCCCATCGCTGCCAAACCTTAGTATTCCGCGCATGCAGTTTTCAACAACTTGCTTGACACAATAACAAAGACATTTAAATGCCAGGACGCAGATTTCACTTTTTAACCTGCTGAGAGGAGCTACTTTCAAAGCTTCCCCACCGCGAGTAAACTGACAAAAAATATGGGGTGCACTTATAAATTAAACACCTTATCCTCCAGCAAAATTGCGTTAATCAGGTTTCTAAGGCAATAGCCATCTCTGTCTTTTCCCATTCACCCAAATAATGCCCCAAGAAGGAACCCCAGAGCACAAGAGAAAGAGGGAGGTGTGTGTGGGGGAGACGAGGAGAATCATACCCATTGCTAGTAAAATCATCTTAAATCAATAGAGCACCACTTGAACTTGAGTTTCCATTGTTTCACTGAATCATCAATGTTTTTAATTAAACAGAGCTACCCTTCCTGTTAAAACATTACATAAAAGGGTTAGGTTTCTACTTTTGTTGAGGCAGCTGGCGTTTGTTGGCTGTTGTGTTTGGGCAACAGACTGTTCAGTAGAAGCGAGAAATAGCTCAACGCGCTCTTAATAGACCTATTTCAACAATGCACCTTGAAAAGGAATACATTGTGTTATTGTGTTAGTTTGCTACAAACCTATTAAAAGAAAAATAGCATCCATCAGGTCGAACAAAACGCATTTGTATTGTACATACTTATCTTCTTCAAATACACTTCTTGGCACAATGTCCAAAATCCAACTAGATCATCAAGAGCTGGGGAGAAGAATATGTACCAGATAGGTAATGATCTCCAGGCTAAAAATAATAATATCTGGAGGGAGAACCAGACGGGAATAGTTACTTTTTGTTTGTTTGTCAGTGAGGACCTCAAGCAGTCGATTCCTGAACAAAATATTCTGCGGAAACATGGGACTCCTGGGAAACGTTAGGACTTTTTTTTTTTTTTAAGCTTATGTGGGAAGAATGATTCGTGTCCCGAATTTGGATCGAATCTGGTACATTTTTCGATAGTAGTTTGATATAGTGAAGTATTCACCTCAAAAGAAAAGATTTTTCCAAAACATAATTAAACGTCAAATGCAGCTCTATTCTTTAGGGAAGTGCCTTAAACAAACAAATCGAAAGCAAGAGTCTGGGCCAAGGCGTTAGGGAGCAAAGCTGCCTGAGAGTCGGAATGGAAGCGCTTATTAAATTGACTTGCTTAAAAACGATTTCGTGAACTTCTTTTATTCAATTTCATCCGCATTCGAAAGGACTGGAATTAAGCTCCGTGCAAAGCAACAAGCGACTTTTCCGCTATTCGGAGGCCTATTACCACATTTCAGGGAAGAGTTGCCACTTGGACTCCAAACCTGGGAGAAAACATAGTTGCAAATTATAAGGCTAATTGAACCCTGAGTTCGGCTTGCGCAGGAAGGATACCCAAAGCATCATCTGTCAGAGTGCAGTATCTCTCTTTACATGCCAGGCAAAAGATCCAGAATTGAGTTTTTACCCTCGTTATCTCCCATTTAGCAGTATTTGCTTTGGAAGTGAAAGATTTTTAGATCCCCACGAGAAATGGTTGAATGGTTACAAGTTCACACAAATGACCAGGGGAAAGAAGTTATACAAATTATAATAAAATCTGGCAGCAGATGTCTATGTTCAGGATATTTTAAAAAAATGTTGCCTTAAATTATTTCCGACCAGTCTTTAATTGGGAGTTATTACAAAATGACATGTAAACCATTTTCAGAAACACAAATATCATGGAAACTGAGGGGAGTCATGATAATAATTTGGCTTTAGCAACAAAATGCAGCACTACCATCCAAAGTGTACCTTTAGACATTTCAAGCAGAAGAAAGTTGATTTGAGTGCTCTGATATTATCTTCTCTTGTGGCTTATGAGTGTTGGGGAAGACGGGGAGCGAGGGGGCTTCTGATTTTAAAATTGTAAACATTTTTATCGGCAATATCTTTCCACGTTTACATAGGATTCACTGCTTTTTTTTTTTTAAGAGCCAAAATGACATTTAAAAAGCCAAAACTGCAAATGGTCAAGTTTGTTCTTCAAAACTGTACAAGTTCAAACAGGGAAACAAATCAGAATGAAGTTTTTCAGTGTTAAAAAGAAGGTACCAAAGATTAGCGAAAGGACAAATCTATAGAGTCAATAGATAAAATTATGTTACTGTTGTTTTTATAAAAGCCTCTTACTTTCTTCCAAAACTTAAAAAAAAAAAAAAAAAAGTTCAAGTTTCCATGAGGGAAGTTAGTTAACTTCACTGAGGAGGAAATGTTCGATCTTTCATAAGTAAGAATTGTTCAAATAAACAAGGAGTCTCTAACGGAATCATTGGAAAATCCATAGAAAAAGAAATCTATTTTTGTGGCAGACTGTAATCTGATTCCTTGTTTTGCACTTGAGTTTGAAAATTCTTGATTCTGAACTCCTGAAAGAAATACAAGAAAACTTGCTGAAAGCTGAATACTTCCATTAGTTTTGAAGGATTGAGAGAATAAGAGAAAAAAAGCTAAAAAACTAAAAAAAAGTGTAAACTTTTTTTGGTTTCGGCAATTTAAGAAATACATAGATCATAGGTGATAGAACACGACTTCCCCACCCCCACCTCCCATCTCCGTAAAGCCACCCCTGGTTTGTTCATCCATTACTTCCAGGATCTAGAACCAACAGTTTTAATCGACTAAATTACAAAAATCTTTCTGGCCCCTGACCATCAGAAACATATAATTTAGAATGTTCTTAAAAGGCATTTTTTTCAGAAGTATGCATCCCTATTCAGGTTTCTTAGTCTGCCTTCACAGGAAAATGATTATCTTTTGGGTTTTCTTTTGATTTCTCTTTTAGTCCAGAAGTATGTGAAGTAACAAAGGTTAATAAGTTTGAAAACATCTATACTCCTCGAGATGATTTAAATGCCACTCTCTAGTGTTGTGTCTGAAGAATTGGTGACTGAGACGGGAGCACGCAGCGCCAGACGTGAGGACAGAGTCCACCTCCGGGCAAGAGACATCAGGGGGAAAAGAGCAAGCTTCAAAAGTTTATTAAAAACAGCCCAACAGTTTTTCCTCCGTTAAAAAAAAAATGGTGTCGTTTGAAAGGCTAAGAGTAAATTAGCTTCAAGAGAAAAGAGATAGATACAGTCTACGGTCTCTTTAATATACAAGTAGCTAGAAACACACCGAGGAAAGCAAGCTTTCCTAGTGCATTAAGCAGTTAGTCATCCTGGAATGCTTTTAAAACCTTACACGTTACAGGTCTTAAGTGCTTCAGAAGTGGAACCAGCGATTCTAACTTGTAACTTTTCACCTTTTTCAGGAGGCAGAAAGAAAACACTTATACACACCCAGAGGAAGCAACCGCAAGGCTGGGAAAAGGTGTCTTGTTTCTGAATAATGAGATATGTCGCGAATCATTTTACCTTCCATTTGGCAAATTCTTCCAAATTTCTCTCCCTCCCCCCTTTGAGTTGCGTTCTGGAGGACTTAATAAAGTAACTAAATAGACAGAACCGGGAGTGGGGTGGGGTATGGGCAAGGGAGGCATGGAAGCGAACAGAAGACATTGATTTAACTACCGCTATTTCCTCAGTCCTGTGGCTTCTTTCGTTGCTATAACCTCAGAGTAATATCTAAAAGTAAATCACAGGAATCTAAAATATGAAGACATAGGGATTCATAGCCTACGTGTTTCAATATCGTAATGGAAAGTTTCAGGTTCCAAGATTTCATTTCAAGAAAGCTAGTAGCGGAGGGACAGGGAGAGCTGGGGTTCATGAGAAGAAGTAATGATGCATTTGTTTTTCTTGTAGGTCTGTGTTTAGTTTTAATTTTCCTGTATTTTAAAATAAATATATTGACTGAAGCATGTTTGATCTCTGCTAGAAGGAAGTAGACATTGTAAAGGAATGTGCAGTGGTTTGGGTATGAAAATGGAGTTGTGACTCACAGCTGCAGGCAGAAAAAAAAAGGCGTTGTAGTGTCAGCCAGAGGTGTTCAGTCTAATAATTCACGCTGTAAACTGTATCCCCTAAAATTACTTACATAATAAATCATCCTGCGAATAAAAAAAAAAAAAGTTTGGTCTGAAAAGTGTGAGTGAAACAGGGGTCTTTAAGGGACTTATCTGCTTGAATCTGTTTGCAGTGATGTGAATTATGGGCTTATTTTGCCCAACCTTTTATGTATTCGAATAATATTGGAAATTATTCTAACACAACTGATTTCCCCCCCTGCGGTTTCAACACATTTCTGTGTAGTCTGTCGAAGAACCTGGCTCACGTATAGTTTCCCCTCCACCCCCACCCCTTCCCTCCACCTTACATTGGTTACAGCTCAAATCGATTTACCGGATTTACAGTTCATTTATATAGTTCCAAAAGAAACCTCAACCTTGGGATTACTTTATTTATTAAAAATTAAATTGGTTATTAGCTAAACAGTCTTAAGCATAAAAAAAAGAGTAAAAACACAAGTTTTCCTGAAAATTCCCTTCTCCTCCTGTTTCATATTTCGGTGTTTCTTTGAAGACATAGAGGTAAAGACTAAATTAATATTAAATGATTAATTACCTAGCGATTGAATTAATTGTGATTTTGAAAGTCATGGACTAGTGTCTGCAAACCAAGCCCCAATAGCCTCCCAAGTGTTAAGACACTAGAATGCCTTTGAACAAAAATCATTCCTTTATATTTCAGCCTGGAGTTGATCGGCCGTCAGTCCAGGGCAGAGAGAGAAAAGATGCAATCGTCTGGAGGATATTTAAAGCCCAAGGACAAGAAGAAGCCGATTAAACAATGCTTGTGAGGAAATGGTAAAGTTGAATCCCGGCTGCCACACTGAAACTATTTATTTTATGGGATCTTCTGCATGGCCAGAATGAGTGTGTGCAGCTAAGGTGGCATGCTGGGAGCTGTGGTAGTGAAATATACTGAGGCGATGGTGGGCTCTCCGAAGTTACACAGACTCCAGGAGGGGAAGTGGGGGGGGGAGGGGGAGGGGAGGAGATCAAGTTGATACTGACCTCTTTCGCCAGGATATTTCAAATGAATATAGAAGGTGGAGGAGGAGATTGCTTGGTAATGGGGAGGTGGGCTTCGGAAGAAAAGGAGGGGAGAAGAGGAAAAAATTGACCCCACGGTAGTTTGCAATAAATGTTTACGGGAAAGGAAGTCAACACCAATTAAAATCCGAACCCCACTTTCATTAGTATTCATGACATAGTATCTAGCTTTTATGTTTATCTTTCTCCACGGATCAATATCGGAGCAGCATGGGCCTGGAATGAGCAGAAATCTGGCCACTGCATGCAGCTGACCTTTCGCTCTCTCCCTACAGGTCAGATCATCTTCATAAGTATCACCACCTAATGCAGAGCTAGCAATCACTCTCATTAAAACTGTTATTGAAACTGCTAACCAGGACTGAGGGGTGAAGGAGAAGAGGAAAGAAATAAAAGGAAATGTGAGATGGTAAGAGCAATGTTGACATTCTACCCAAGGAGCTTCAGAATACTCCCAAACTTTTAGCAGATAAAAGCCATTTAAAGCCAGCAACTCTGAGCTTTAGATGAAAAAGTAAACAAATATATATATATATATTAAGAATGAGGAGGGGGGAAAACCACAAAATAAATCCCTGTATGCAATAGAGGATTCCAAAGAACCAAAAGGAGGGGCAGACTTGGGGGGGGGCAGAACTCAAAGCCTAGGCAGCAAGGGGGGCTAAGTATAGAGGCAGACCCCCATTATGGGTAGAAAAGGTATTGGGGATTGGGTTGGAGAGAGAAAAAAAAGAAAAGAGAGGGTGCCATTCCCACCCCCTGCCCCCCATCCCTACATGCACAAAAGAAAGTGACCACCCAGGCTAGGGTAGAGTAAATCTTCTTCAGGCCTTTGGCCTATGCCTGAGGCCAAAATAAGGGTCTAAATAATATATAGTAGATGTATGTACAATAGAATCGCCTAATAATCTTCTCATGTCAGACTTTTGGGGGATCAGTATTGCTAAACTAATACTTCTGGCTGGGTAATGAGGGAAAAGAATAGAAACTTCAGGCCCTAGAAAATGATAGAAAGAGGGCAAAGGCTTATTCTCAAAGTTAACTGTGGAATAAATGCACCTAGTAATGGAGTATGTAGGAATCTGGGAGAGGAAATAGAGTTAGAGTGTCTTATTGAAGCTTCTTTCATCCTCAGTGGTACTGGTTCAGAAAACATGGATGCTAGTTCTGGTTTTACCATTTATAGGAAAGATTAGCCTCTCCAAGCCTCATATAATCATAGATCTAGAGCTTGAGGGAAAATCAGAGACCATCTAGTCCAATCTCTTAACTTTATTGATGGGGAAACTGAGGCACAGAAAAGACCAGGATCACATTAGTAGTAAATATTAGAATGGGAATTCGAATTCAGGTCCCTGGAATCTAGAACCATGTTCTTTCTACTATACCATGTTAACTCAGTTTCTTCATTTGTAAAATGAGGCCCAGGACCTTGTAAGAAAAGCACTCCATAAACCTTAAAATGTTACATAAATGTAAGGTGGAGATGCCACCAGTACAGTAGCAGTAATATTAAGTTGTTTTGTTCTTGATGTTAAATAGGTTAAGAAAGGACCTGGACAAGTGAGCAGAGTGAAAGGGTGCAGTTTTTCCAAACCTGTGGAGCCTAAACTCTGATCAAAAAAAAGTTAGTAACAAGAGAGGAAGGAATGTTCTGGTTATTGTTATTATTATGAGAAAGGAATCCCCACATACTTTTAAAAGTTCTGGGTGTGTGCTAAAAAAGCAAGATAGATCTCAAAGTCTAGGAACACTTTCTCCTCCTTCCTCAGAGTTGGATAACTTGGTCAGGGGCTAAAGGAGAGTTTGACTCTGGAGGGGTTCAGGACTAAATTTACCACCAGTCTCCACTCCTTTAAGAAGACTCCTTCCCCAATAACAAGGGTCCTGAGATGGACTGATATTTGCTCTGTGATTCTGGGGTTCCCATTTCTAAACTAGCTCTAAAGTGAAAGTGACAAAGGGAACCTCAGCTGCTACCACTGCAGATGCTGGCTTTGATATATGCCCTCCCAGGCATTTTTGCTCTTTTATACATTGCCATAGGCCTTTTTATAAGCATCTAAATGTTGATGAAATCCATCCTACCATTTCTCTGATCACGAAGGACTTTTTTAAAGGAGCCTCTAAATCAGCATATAAAACCTGAGGAACTTGGGCACCCATAGTGGGGAAGGAGTAGAGATGCTGCTGTGTTTACTAATTTTCATTTTCTGTTGAGGGTCTCCACTTCTGGGATCTAGGATTGAGTCTTACTCCTTCATCTGCAGATGGGAATGGGGAGATACTATGGAGGGGATGCAGAAGAATAGCAAGGGTTTCCACATAAGCCATCAGATTGGGGAGGAGCAAGGCAGAGGTAATGGAAAAGGCTTCAGGCCCCCCAAATGAACAAATGAGAAACTTCAAAGGGTATAGTGTTATGTTTAGCTTAGTTTAGAGAATAAAATGTTGGGTTCCACGGTCATCAATTCCTTCATTATCTTCTTCTTTCATATCATTGTGGGCAAACCCTGCCTGGAGATGCTGTGAGATCTGGGGGGAAAGGGCAGCTGGGGACTCCAGAAGAGTAAAGATAAGCAGGATTCCTAGAAGCCTCACAACCTTGACCATGAACACCAGGAAGAGTTCTATCTGACTCTGGCTGCCCTATTTATTTTTTATGGAACTTCTCGTAAAACTACGTTTAAATGGCCAAGTATTTTCTTTCTTTCTCCCTCTAACCCACCCTCAATAATTGTAGCACTACAAAAAGATTACACAAGGGCACCATGTTTTATGCACAACTATAGTCTTGAAATGACTGCACACCAGCACAGCGGTAGTGGTGGGGGTAGGGTGGAATGGAAAGGACAGCTCAGTATTTGAAGGTCTGGGCTTTCTTTTTCTGAATTAAACAATGCCTTTTGTCGCTGGAGAGGCTGGCATTTTACAGGACGACGTTAGGATAGGATACAGCTAAAAAGAGAAGATCGTTCACAGTGGTCTGCAAGAGTTATCTATCAAGTGGGAAAATGGGATCCAACTTAGGCTAGAGTTAACAATCAACAAATATTTATTGGGTGTCCATCCTGGACCTGGGAACCAGATTTTCAGTGCAATTTACCCAGTTATTGTCTCCGTTTAGGTAGCAATTTAACAAAAGGTTCAAATATTTAATGTGTTGGGGGTAATTATATCGAGACTTTCTCTCAATTTTATGTGAAATTCACTCCCGTGACTCCATTTCCATGCCTGTGACAGTATATTTGTATGTGCCTCTGTGTCTGTACGCTCCCGTGGGTCTCCGAGTGTGGAAAAGTATGAGTATGTACACTCGAGAGGCGAGATTGCGGAAGCTCTCCGCATTTTCTGCAGCTTTCGGGCAGTCCTGAAGTTCTGCCGGCTTGTCAGAAAGAGAATGGGGCTCTTTCTCCCAACTCATCCAGTAAGAGAGAAAGGCAGAGAGCTCAGGATAGCCAGGGGCATTTCTGGTCTTGTCCAGAATCTGCCCCTGGTTTGTTGCAGGCAATAAAAACATGGGAAGTCTGAAAACAGCAGCCTGAAAGGTAGACAAAAGGGGGAAGGGGGGGTAGGGAGGAGATGGATGAAAAATTACGGGAGATAAGAGTAGGTCTTCTGAGCTTCCAAGCGGAGAACCAGTCAATTCCTCTGACCCGTTTCCTTTCTCTTTCACCTTCTTCCCTCCTTCCCTCCTCAACCTTTCTCCTTATCTCCATTCAGCGTTCACAAAATACAAACATCTATCATTTGCGCATGAGGGTATATAAATGTTGTCCAGGGGGTTGGTGAAAATCGTCAATCCGGAAGCTATCCGAAATAGATTTCGGTTCTCATTTTTCTTCTTATTCTCCTTAGTAATGGTAATAGTATTGATAATAATAAAGCATATTCCAAGCAGCGCTTCAACTGTTTTCTGGTAAAGACAAGAGAGATAGGTCTGGGGAATTTTATTTTGGTTTGGAGAGACAAGAATGCAGAGAGGATGCTTTATGTTAGGCTCTGAGCTAGTGCAGTCAAATTGAAGTTCAAGTTCACTGCCAGTAAGCCCGGAGAGGTGGAGAGGGGGGCGGGAAAAGCCACTCTCTCGTCCACCGTAGTCTCCCTTTCCCCCCAGGCCATGAATGAAAAGGCAGCTTTGTTAACCAGCCTGGGAGGACCTGTTTCACTTTCCTGTATCTGGGGCTCTAAAATAATGGCAAATAAGAATTCAGTTCAGTCAGGGCAAGGATGGGTTCTCCCCAAAAATACCCTCCCCCTATTCATTCCTGTTTGGAGCCATCTCCTGTGTGTGTATGGTTATTTTAAAAGACTCGAACTTAAAATAGCAGTATTAAAAGAAATACAAGTCCCCCCCACCCCCAACAGTCTCTTCATCATAAGAGGAAGAGTAGAAGGGACTAAGGATAATCACCAGTCGATAGGTCCAAAACAAAACGCTAAGTTCTCGGTGTTGCTTTCCTTAAGAACGGGAAGCAAAACTGAGGGGAAGCTGGAAGCCTTTGTGTTGAGAAGCTTTGGCCAAAAGGTAACAGGGATCTGTCAGTACAAAAGGCCCAAGGCTCCTCTCTCATAGAACTCCCTCAGTTCCTTCGGCCCTCAATAGTGCTGGCCCACCTAAATCTGGGACAGGCCCTTAGATGAACTGCAAGGGCTGAATATTTCCCTTCTCTCCACATCATTCTCCTTCTACCACATCCTTCCTCAACTCACAGAATCCCTCCCCTCCCCATACACACACAGTTTATTTCCCTCTTCCACACTGGGCCCCATCTCTCCTGAGTTCAGAAGGGGATTCAACACAGTTGCTCCTTCTAAGTTTAGACCTTGAAAATAATAGAGTAAGTCGATGGTTATCATATTCATATCTCCATTAAAAAAAAAAAAAACAAACAACAGCACAGCTAACAGCTCACTGGAAGAAAATGTCCTGAAGACCTTTGAGACAACTAAAGTTGTCTCCTTGCAGTTCCTTTCTTCCACTAAGAAGGAGCCACAGTTTCAAAACTTCTACCATTTTAAAACATTACCTGAAATTAGTCCTTTAAAACCAAATCTGAAATAATTAACACTTAACTGCATCACCTTCTTCCTTCTCTCCACTATTAACAGTAGAGGAAGGGGGAGGGGGTAGAGTGGGGGGAGGTGAAAACCTGAGACTTTTCTTCCCCACAGTTGTAATTTCTGAGAAGTCTCCTAAGGCTATGTAGCATATGCCAATTATTTTTAATAATTTTACTTAATATTATTATGGGTTATAAATTGGATTTTAATAGTGACCTAATTACTTTAGGAATTGGGGTTTCCCAGCTACAAGGCAGCTGACAATGAAGAGATTTCATCGTTTGGGATATATACACATACATACACACTTTCACACACGAAGAACAAGCTCTGAAATGGACTCAAACTTTGTCCTTGGAGATGAAGCTCCCCTCAGACTTTTTACTCTCCTCCCACTCCATCCTTCCTCCTCCCCTCTTCACAATTGTGTTATGTTTGTCCACGGTGGGCCATTGAACAGGTAGCAGCTACGGCATTCCAAGCGAACAAGAGCGCCAGTAGTAGCTGCCTACGTTTGCTTGTTTTTGTTTTTGTTTTTTCAGCCATCAAGTGTAAAATAACTGAGAGGGTGGGGTGTAGATTGGGGTCCTGGACGAAGCAAACACCATCACCACAGATAGCATGGGTTGTTGGTTGAGTTTTAAGAAGCCAATGGCTTTGCACAAGTTTTGAAGGAAAGCAGCTTAGCCCCTGCAGGGCGCTAAGGGTTCTGTGCAAATCACTTTGCTTGTTACTGCCTCTTTAGCAGGCACAGCCCAGTTTCTTCAGTCTGTTTCTACTACCTACAGAAGCCTGGAAATGGGGTTGGCCTAGTCTTAAATCTCCAAGTTGTGTGAGAAGATAGAGATATCTTGATTATTCCAGACTCTTAAGTGTTTTCAGCATCCCATTTCTTTTTCCTTCTCTATTTTTAATTGTCTTCTGACTTTTTGCTAAGTCTTATGGTTTTGACAGCTCTCTAAAACTATTTCTACATGCTCCTATCCTCACTATAAAAGTCTAACCACTTATTGATGTCACAAAGAAGTTCCCTCATTCCCATTTCTTGGCTTTAATTTGCTTTTATTTAGGTTTCTTGATAGCATCTTCTTGGTATAAGAGACTTTTTTTTTTGTTTGGGGGTGTTGTGCCTCCAACCCACAACAACAACTAATGGTCTGATTTTCTAAATTAAAAAGTCTTGTACTTATTATATCTTTTTAAAATAACTATGCTAATCGAAACTGAAAATTATTGCAAATTGTTTATATGATCAGATCTTTGCTTTAGAAGTCAAGAAAAAAAAATGACTATTGATAAACTCAAACGATTAAAAAATACTCATTTGACCAAGTTAAACGTCAAAGTTCTAATGCTTGGTTGCAAGATTACAAATAAGTGACCTAATTTCACTTTTTTAGAAGGAAGAAGGTGGGAGGGGAGGGGAGGTTATTGTATTTTAAATTCAATTCAAATAGCTGAAAATGCCCTCTCACAATCCATTGAGATTCTGAAGGTTTCTGACTTGAGGTCTCCTAGAAGTTTCCAAAATATTAGTTCACTCTCCGCCGCCAACTGCATGTATACAAGGCAATGAAGAAGTATCCCCCTAAGGAAATGTTGAATATATTTACAAATATCATCCTACAAACTAACTCTATCTTACACAATTGAGAAGCGTCTCCTTCCCTAGATACCTCCTTCCTGTTTAAAGAAAACCCTTGAGAAAAGAAGAGTGTATTCATCCAGTTTCAACACATTTTTATTATATTTCTGTATGCATTACTCTTAAAACATATCACAAGAAATGATGAAACCACTTAAACCTTCAAATAAAAATTCTGAAACAGTTTATGCCCACAATTGTACATATTTATAGTTAAGAAACATTCTTTATAAATATTGTTTCCTCTGTAGCAAGTTAATACCATAATTTAATTACAAATGGATAAATATGGTAATGGATATTTACAGAAGGAAGGGTGTTATTACGGAAAAAGCTAACGGCACAACGTTTATTTTTCCCCACAATCTTCCGTACAGGAACTAACAAATTGAACTTGCAAAAGCACTAAAACATCACATGTAAACCCAGCTAACAGAAAAATACATTCACAAGCGTTGGTGGTGGTGTGTGTTTGTGTGAGTGTGTGTGCTGAATAGAATTGTGTTGGAAAAACAGAATGGAGACTTTGGCACGGTTTTTTCTTCCAGTCTATAGTTGCATGAAGATTACAATCAAGTTGCCTCATAAAAAGGAACACAATATTCAATATCACAATACAAAATAAACCATTTTTTCCACATTACTTAAAAATAAACCAGGGAACTAAAAAATAAAAAAAAGAAAAGAAAAGAAAAGTCCATCACTTTAGGCAAGGAAGGGGGAGGGGAGGAAACTCAACCGTCATTTTACAAATGGACAAACTTCTATACACCAAGAATCCATTAAAACTTCGTTACCACCTCAGAGAAGGAAGGAGGAGTCCACTATGTACACAGTTTGTCAGGACGAGTAACTAGACCCGGAGGAGGGAATGGAGGAAGAGCAAGGAAGGGGAAGCAAGAGAGTATGGATTGGGTTTTTCGTCGTTGTTCTTGTATTGGGTGTCCTTTGCTGTTTTTTAGTTTCAGAGACTTTGGGAGGGAAGTTTTTGCTCTTCAAGATTGGATCATATGTCTTAACTTTTTAAATCCTTTTGCTGGTATGAATAAAAATAATTGAAACATTCACTATTACTAACTGGTTTCTTCCCCTTCTCTGCGGAAGGGTAAAGGATGAGGGCTGGTTGGACTCGGGGAAACCTGGGAATTGTGTGTATGTGGTGGGGGGCGTTGAGAGAAGGAGATTGGCCCCTCCTTTAGACGTACCATTCGTTGAAGTTGGAAGAGAGGCCACTGTGACCCCCGCCGGTCCCACCGCCCCCGCTGGTGCTGCTGCCACCGCCCCCTCCACCGCCGCCACCGGCACCCCCGCTGCCTCCACCACCGCTGCCGCCGCCGCCGCCGCCGCCACCTCCAGCCCCGCTGCTCCTGTGCACCGCGGACACCGCAGCGGCCGCTGCCGCCGCCGCTGCCGCCGCAGCCGCCGCAGCCGCCGCAGCCGGAGACAAATTAGTGGAACTCTGGGGCTCGGCGCTAGGGGACACTAGCCCGGGTGGGGTAGAGGACTCATAGCCCGAGCTGGCGGCGGGGGAGGATTCGGAGCCCTGTGGGGAAGATTCATGGACCTGAAAGACAAAAGGAAGGGGGGAGGACAAGTGGAGACTAGGTGTGAGTGCAGCTGCTGTGAGGCCGAACCAGGGGAGCAGAGTCTCTCAGACGACCCGGCTCCTACAGCTCCTCGGATCACAGAAGAAGGGAGGCCTAGGCCGAAGCTGCAACCCCGCCCCCCACTTCCAATTAGTGCAGGAATTTCTCCAACACTACCCCATTCCCAGAATCTAATGCATAGGCTAGGTTCCAAAATAAAAAGGGGAGAAAAAGAGACCATCGTCTCCCCAGGATGCCCCAGCCTGCCCAAGTACCTTCATGTGCTTCCTCAGGGAGCTGGGATGGGTGTAAGATTTGTCACACATCTTACAAAGATAGGGCTTATCCGAAGTATGGACGTGCATGTGCTTCTTCCGATCGCTGCTGTTGGCAAAGCGTCTGTCACAGCCTTCGAATTCACACTGGAACGGCTTCTCTCCTGGAAAGCATAAACAAGCAGGGCTTGATGATAGTAAACAAATAACTTGGACTTGTAATCCACTCCATAGCGGATGCCTATTTTGGGGGAGGGCGGAGGAACCAAGGGTTGTTACTATGGTCTTCGATAGGGACTGCGGTTCATTTTAAGATTTTGCATTTTCCTTTTTCAAGGAAGAACATGACCATTATGCTTGATTTTTTTAAAAAAAAGTTCATTTCATTCTGATGTCCTTTTGCTGGGGGTGGTGGAAATCTTAATGAATATTATTTGGCGGTGGCCAGGCTATAGAGGGTTTTGTTGGGTTGTTTTTTGTTGGTTTTTTTTTAACAGTGATGGATCGATCTGTATCTTCTAATAAGTTTGTCTTAGCATCGATAAGCTGTTATTATGACAAAATATTTGTAGTATTTTTAAAAAATCACACAGACTGCTGGGCTTAGTTTATTTCTATCTGAGGCCAGTAGACGATTAAATTTAGGGTTGTTGTGTGTGTTTTGGTAAGGGGGCACAGATGGGTGACTGCCCCATTATTTTTCAGCCAACATCCTGCAAAAAGAATTACTCTGATTTCTGCCATCAACTCCATTCCTTTTCCTTTTCCTTTTTTTAAAAAAGTAAAGCTTAGAGAAGAGGTACTATCTTATCTAGGGATGTTGCAGGGAGGCGCCGATCCTGTAGAAACTAAGCGCCTTCCAACCTCTCACCCCAACCTCAGTTTAATTTTCATACGGTTTTTACGCCCTATTGCCTGAATTCCAAATGCTTGGAGTAATTTAGAGGTGTGATAACTCAAACATCCCCCTGGTTGGAAGGGGAACCATTTAACATTAAATTCCATTAGCACCTAAATTGTTTTTTAAAGACATCCGTTCAGACACAGTGACTTTAATGCAGGCATTTCATGCAAATAAATTTCTCAAATTTTAAACCTTGTTAAAAGCTTGTCTAGCACCTAGTATCCCTCCTAACACAGAAGAGAACAATAGGCCTACCGCTCGTCCGGTTTTCGAGTAAATATTGATGGTGGAAGTTGCTAAAATATTTGGCTTTCCATTATGAAATAGTCTGGCACAATTCTGACTGGGACCTGGTAATAGATGAATAATATATGAAGCTGGGAGACGTGTTTATTTTGCGACTCTCTCTTCTCACGCGATTCCCCCACCAGGAGCCGCGCTGCTCTGCTCTAAGCTGACCAGGTTTTTAGTTCAAGTTTTGGGAATCGCAAATCCTTCGTTGCCCATTACAGACTTTAACAAACTGTTGCAAAACTCACTGTAAACCCCCGCAAATAACCTCGAGTATGACTTTTAAAACACTTTTAAAATGAAAAATGTTTTATTACCCAAACTCACACCAGTTAAACTTAATAGGAAGCAGTCTCGGAAAGGAACTTTTCGACCCTTAAACAAGGCACATGAAAATATACACATATGAGACAGAAAACACAAACTGGAAAAATAATTACCAAGCTATACTGTTCACCAAATTAATAGACTTTTGGGTCGTCTTTGTGTGTGTGTGTGCGTGTGTGTGCCATTCATTCACACCAATCTTTTTAGAGCGTCTTGGAAAATTAACTGTTCTCATTGTGAAAGGCTGAATATTTTTGAAATCTGAAAATTCATTTTCTTAACGGGATATTTCAGATAACATTTAAACAACAAAAAATAGCCCTCTCTTCTCTTTCCAAATACACACACACACACACACACACACACACACACATACACAGAGTCTAGAAGGTCCGAGGATCAAGGCCCCTCTCTAATGAAATCAGATACTTTTTTCTTTTCTCCTTGAGCCTAAGGAGAAGCCCCACATTTCAGCCCCTTCCCTAGTACCCTAGAGACAGCGGACTCAGCAATTACCTGTGTGGGTCCTTTTGTGTATCTTCAGATTTTCTGAGCGGGCGAAAACTTTCCCGCAGCCGGGAAAGGGACAAGGAAACGGCTTCTCTCCGGTGTGCACACGGATGTGGTTGACCAGTTTGTATTTGGCCTTGAAGGGCTTGCCCTCTCGAGGACACTCCTCCCAGAAACAGATGTGGTTACTCTGTTCAGGGCCCCCGACATGCTCCACTGAGACGTGGGTGACTAGCTCGTGCATGGTACTGAAAGTTTTGTTGCAACTCTTCTTGGGATTGCTCAGTTGTTCGGGGTCGATCCACTTGCAGATGAGCTCCTGTTTGATGCACTGCTGCCTCATGTATCGGAAAAAGGCACCTGGGTGGTGGTGGTGGTGGTGGTGGTGGGCGGCGGCCGCTGCCATGTTCATGCCCATGTTCATATTCATTGGGCCGTATTGGTTGTGGAGCTGGGCGGCCGAGTAGGGGTCAGTCCGGGGGCTGGACACTTGGCGGTACTGGTCCGAACGACCAAACACCTCTCCCGGCAGCCCCAGCCGCATCTGCCCGTTCAGCACATTCTGAGAGCCGTGGGGGCCGTGCTGCTCATGGATTCCTGGGAACAGAAGGTGGCTTTGGGCATCCGTGTGAGGGTGATGCAGGCTTCCCGCCCCTGGCCCGAATAGCCCATGCTGCCCACCCGCCGGAGCCGAATCTCCAAAACCCCGACTGCGGAACAGAAAGTCCCGGGTGGAGTTAAAGGGTGCTCCCGAATAAGAGCCTACATGAGCGGCGTGGGGTCCCAGGGCTGCTGCGGCGGCGGCTGCTGCGGCCGAACCTGGGTAGCCCCCCGGCCCTTGAGAGGTAAAAGCCGAACTCTGGCCAGGGGACAGATCGTGTGCCCCAGGGTTGAGCTTGAAGGCGCCCATGTGCGCGGCGGCCGAATCCACGAAGCCATTCTGCGCTGCCGCCAAGCTTAGCTCGCGGTCCTGCATCTCCGCAGCCGCGGCAGCTGCGGCAGCTGAATGGTGGTGGTGCCGAGCGAAGCTGCCCACCCCGATGGCCGGGAACTGCGGCCCCGCGTCCAGCAGCATGGTCAGCCCGCTCCGATCCTGCTGCCGCTCCTGCTCGGCTTCGGGCTGCTCCCCCCGGAGGAGGCGCTGGCGTCTACCCCGGCTGCTCGCGCAACTCTCGGGCGGCTCCTCCTCTTCTCTCGGCTCCCGGCTGATCTCGGCTGTGGCGGCTCCACAAGCTGCAGCAGCCGCAGCCGCGGCAGCGGCAGCTTCAGCCTCCGCAGCCTCTGGCTCCTTTGAGCTCCGCTACTCCACTAGCCTCCGCCGCCGAGCCGTTGCCGCCACGGCTCTAGCAGCCCGGAGCTGCTGTTTCGAGCTGCTTGGGTTGTGGAGCAAAGCCGGAGAGAGGAGGAGGAGGAAGAGGAGGAGGAGGAGGAGGAGAAGAAGAAGAGTCCAAAGCCAGGCGGAGAACCAAAGTGTATTAAAGGAGCTGTGGCGGGGGCGGGCGGGCAGGGGAGGGAAAGAGAGGGAGGGAGGGAGGGAGGGGGGAGAGGAGATGAGAGGGGGGTTGCAGGGGGGCGAGCGCTGTGCCTTTTCCTGCACACACAGCCCCCCCCACCCCCTAGCACACGCACACGCGCGCGCACACACACACAAACACACCCAGCCACTAAGATCTGTGTCACTATCACAGAAATCACCACTCCCCCCAAAAATTAAACATTAAAGTTAAATCAAATTAAGAAAATCCAAACTGCACAACAGAAGCAGAGAAGCTGACTGGGAGAAGATGCGCAACCCGCTGCAATGGCCCCTTTACTAGTTCCCCCTTCTCCACCTGATCCTGGTGGGGAACTGGGGGTGGGGGTGGGGGTGGCCCAGGAGGAGGACGGGGCAATCCACTCCCCTTCCTGCTCCTCTAGCTGCCGGCTTTGGGATTTTCTTTTCCCTTTCCCCGCTCCTCTCCTCTCGGCTATAGATATTGTTATGATTCAGGGTTTGGGGTTTGTTTTTTTATCCCTCCTCTTCTTCTTTCGTGCTTGGCATTGGATGTATCTCACGTAGTAAACTTGCAGCAGCAACGAGTTCCCACAGATGAAGGAATCAGACGCTCCTGTCTTTCTTTAAGTTGTGTTGGAGGAGGAGGAGGTTGTGGCGACGGAGATGGAGATGGCAGTGGGAGGAGAGAGGAGGGAAGGGGGAGGGGAAAAGAGGGAGGAGGGAGAAGGAGAGGGAGAGGGAGGAGGATTAAAAACAATAACAACAATTTTTAAAAGTGCTCTCTCTCTCTCTCTCTCTCTCTCTCGTTTTTCTGTCTGTCTCTGTGGCAGGCGAGGATCAGCAGCAGCAACAGCGGTGGCAGCGGTAACAGCAGCAGCAACCCATGAGGATGGAGTATTCTCTCTGGAGCTAGCAAGTGCGGGGAATCCAAAGCTGAAATCTCTTTTCCCCTTTCTTCTGGCGTTGGGGTTTATTTACAGCTGCCACCACCACCTCTCCCTTTTTCTCCTCCCCCAGCTTTATAGCCGGGATGCTGCTATGGCCTCCGGTTTTTATTTTTTATTTTTTGCTTTCTCCTTTTTTCTCTCCCCTCCCCCTACCCCCTTTCTTCTCCTCCTCCCCTTCTCTAGACTCCCTCCCTCCCCTCTCTGTCTGGACTGGCAGCATCTCTTCCACCGCCCCCTTTAACAACCGCACGGTCACTCTAGCCGTGCCCGCTCATTGGTCACAGAGGCCCAGTCAATCCACACTTTCCCCTTCTCCAGCCCCTCCTCCTCCCCCTCCCCTCAGCCAGCACTACCTCCCTGTCGGCTAATCGCCGCTATCTGGGCCCCAAGTCCTTCCCGCCTCCCCATAGCTTCTCTACTAGCTTCCATCCCTCTTTCTCTCCACCCTATCCCCCACCCCCACCAACCCCTTCGCCTAGCTGGGTCCAAGAGGCTGAAGCAGCAGAAGCAGCTGTAGCCGCTGGGGCTACCGCCGCTATATCCAGGAACCTTGCGCCCCCAGCGCTAGCACCCACCGCTGCCACTGGAAGAGGCTCTGGAGAGAGCCGGGGTGGCGGCGGCGGTGGGCGCCAGAGGCACAAGGCGAAGGGCGACACTGCATTTGGTTCAGGGCGAGTGGGTCTGAGGGTCACAGTGTCAGAGCAGTGTTAGAATTGGTAGGGATGTAGGAAGGTAGGGAAAGGCGACCCTCGTATCCTGGACTTTTTGGAAAAGGTCATTGGCTTCTGGCAACTGCAGCAGCAGCTACGGTCACCACCGCTACAGATGCCACAGAGACAGACACACAAAAAGGGAACGTTAGTCCCTGCTGCCATTATGTTTGGTGTGTTTTTTTTTGTTTGTTTGTTTTTAAACAAAACAAAACCAAAAACGGTTGTGGCAAAAAGGATCTTGAGAAATTGCGGGTGAAGAGAGGGAGAATTCTAATAAACGCATTAGAGCCTGGAAATCTGTGCTATGAGCCTCCTGGGTTGGGTTTGAAGAAAGGAGAAGAGGGAGAATGGGGAAATGGAATTCAAGAAGTGCTTCCTTTTCAAATTTTTTTTCTGTGTCCCCTCCCCTCCTTCAATTTGACGCGTGTGTGTTTTTAATTGATTCTGGTGTGGTAGGAAGAGAAGGAAGGAGAGAAAGAAAGAGAAATTTTTATTTCCCCAACACACACACAAATACCACCTCTACCTTTACCGTTGCCCCAAACAACAAACAAGTTCGCCTCCCCTTTTGCTATTCTCTTCATACGAAGCCTTCTTAAAGTAAACGTTCACAGGGCTCTGACCTCTACTTGGGACTTATTTTGAAGTTACTTAGATACAGTATTATAACTATTTGAGGTCGATGTCCAAATCAGAAGTGTTTGAGGGTGTTGGTTTTTACCGTTGTGTGTGTTTTAAAGCTAAGACTCTCGGCATAATGCCCTCATCAAAGAGACCAAGGCATACATATACAAGGCTTTATATTTTATTTTATTTTCAACATTTAAACAAGTTATTATTATTATTATCTGCGTGGAATCAAATACTTCCACTGAGAAAAACCAGAGTGCCTTTTCTCTTGGCTGTCTTCTTAGTCCACGGCATAAGTCCCCAAATCCGAAGAGCAGAAGAAGGACCTGGCAGCTCTTGGGATAACTTGAAACGTCTGAGAGGTTTTGGTAATTTCCTGTTCCACAATAAAATGATAGAATTAAACAGATAAAGAAGGAAGACGAATCCGGGGTCTGCTGAGGTGTGAATTAAAGACACCGAGGCAGTCACCGACTTTCTTTGCCTGATTTCCGGAAATCAGGCGTTTTGTTTACAGGTTTTTGTAAGTTTGATTTAAGGTAAAAAGAAAATCAAACAAGTCTTCCTCAAAACCGACTAGAGCTGGGGAATTTCAGTGCATCTTACTCTCTCCTTCAAAAGCCGTTTTTGTTTGTTTCTCTAGGTTTCAAGAAGATCCCAGAAAATCATCTGTCCTCCCTCGCCACCTTCTAGGCTAGCCCCAGCTCGCCTCTTCTGGCTTGTCACAGCTTTTAAACCCCAACCCAACTGCCACTCACTGTAGTTGTTCTTCAGAGGCTCCTCCAAAAGCCGAGTAGTTTCCGCGGGATTCTTGAAAGTCTGAGCTCTTCTCCCTGAACTGAGGGACGTTTCCCCCTGCCTCTTATCTGACTAAGCATTTTAAGAAAGTGGGAAAACCACGGCTGGTCCGGTACTCCTAAAAGGAAAAAAGGAAGAAGAAGAAGAAGAAGAAGAAGAAGAAGAAGAAGAAGAAGAAGAAGAAGAAGAAGAAGAGAGAGAAAGAAAGAAAGAGAGAGAAAGAGAGAGAGAGAAAGCAGATTCTGCCCCTATTACTTCATCTTCGTCCAAAATACTCAGATGCTTAACCATTACACAAGATTATTTACTCATTCATGTTGGCTTTAGAATAAAGGTAGAATAATTGAAAATATTTTGGTACCAAACAACTTCTGAAAGAAAATATTTTCTTCTATTTTGATTGTAAGAATTTTTTCTCTTTGATTGTAAGAATTATTTATACACTGGATAGTCAAATCCATTATGGTCTCTTCTCTTCTCCTTTCTCTCTCTCTCTCTCTCTCTCTCTCTCTCTCTCTCTCTCTCTCTCTNGGGAATGTAGCAGCCTCATACTCTTCCCCCAAACATACACATACACAACCATAGTCTATGTATATTCATCTCTCTCTCTCTCTCTCTCTCTCTCTCTCTCTCTCTCTCTCTCTCTCTCTCTCTCTCTCCCTCCCTCCCTCCCTCCCTTTCTCTTTTCTCTGCCTTCCATATATCTTTCTTTTCTCTCTTTACTTCTGTTTCCCTCGACCTTTCTCCTATTCTTTAATTTTTCTTTTTCTCATTACCATTCTCATACTAAGATCACCCTGCTGAATTCTGGCTCTATGGCTTCTGGAGACTGCTTTGGGGTAGTTTGTAGGGAATTCGTTAATTCCAGTCGGAGACCCCGCAGGCTGGACTCTCTTTGCTATTCTTTCAGGGCTCCAGTTCTACTCTCCCTGCAGGAAACAGAGGAGCTGATCCAAGTTCAAAGTCACGTCGCCGTCCCCTCTAAGAAGTGCTTTATTTCTCTACAAACCGCAAAACCTCTTTCCCTCCTGTCACTGGGTGAAAAAGGAAGAGAAGGGAGAGAGAGAGAAAGAGAGAGAGAGAGAGAGAGAGAGAGAGAGAGAGAGAGAGAGAGAGAAATAGAGTTGAGAGAGAAAAACTGCAAATGCTTTGAGAGCTATTGCTACAAATATAGACTTTAGCTTGTTCTCTGAAGAAAGAAAGCGGCCAAACTGCGCTGTAAACTGTTGTACTGAACTAAGTTTTTCAACAGGTTTCTGGAAGTACCCGTTTTTCCAGCACAACAAACAACTGCCTCAACTGGGCAAACATTTCCCTCTTTGTAAGTTTTCCAAAATTGTTCTTTTGAAATCGCACTGAGCTTGCTACTGGCTCCTTCAGCATGGGGATGGTGGGGTTGGCGAGGGCTGAAGAGTTTGCATTAGGCTGAATTGTGCTTTTTGTTTGTCTTTTTTGAGTTCTTTCATTTATGGGGGAGATCTGTTGTGGGGAGAAGGGTCGGGCAGGAGAACATTGATAACGAGTTCTCAAGAAATATAAAATGTCCCCCACAAAAAACCAATGTACTTTAAATGGAAGGTCTGTTTCTCATTGTGTATTTCTGGGCGAAAAGTTTAGATTGACTTCCCTGTATAGAATAGATATATGTAGATTCATATCTGGAAGGAAAGGAAAACAGAAAGAAAAATTGACCTGTTTAAATTGGAGATAAGATGTGTCTGGCGTTATACTCTTCAAACTTTTTTTTTCTTTTCCCCTTAAAGAAAGGGGATGGGGTGGGGGGCGGGGAGAGGTAAAGACTTCGGAATGATGGAGTGATGATACTGTCTATTTAACCTGAAAAAAACAGACCGATTTAACAGAATCACTTGCAGCGTTGTCTGTATCACAGACACTCATAAATTCAACAAGATCATCAACAGGATATTAAGTTGCAGGTTACCTTTGATTCTGCCGATCTTAGCCACTTCTGGGCCGTTCGACCTCTGACCCGTGAAAGACCACATGTGTGGCGGTGTAGCCTCCCTCTGTAAAACACACTTCGGAACAAAAGTTCTTTGTCAGTTTAACAGAAGTGTAATGTAAAAAGAAAAGGGAAATAATGAAAATCTCAGCCAAAGTAATAACTTTTAAATGCCTTTTTTTTTTTTTTTTTTAAAGAACGCGGGTATCGTGGGCGGATGCCCACCACAATGTTTGAGAAATTTGCTAAAAGACCTTTACCTTTTCTCCTTCCTCCCGTTAGCATTTACTGTTCTGTAGCTGTGCTTATTAAAAAAAAATGTTGCTATATAAAAACGTGCTCGCTAGCGATTTAGGGAAGTGGCGATCACTTAATTTGTCTAGAAAAGGAAAGAATGGGAGCATTACAAGCAGACCACTAGTCACTGTCTGTTGGGACTGTGGAATTGGGATTGTGCTCTTACATAAGGAAGGAGGACTTTATTGTCTCACTGCGTCCCCGATTTCCTTAGGGGAGTATTTTTACTCTAGCAAACAATAAAAACAAAGCCCGAGGCATTAGCTTACATGAGAATGTTTCATTATTCCGATATTTTCCTTTGGGGTCCTAGGTGAAATACAAACAGGGAGGTTGAATACTAGTGACAGCGGAGCAGCTTTCCAATAAACTGCAGCATTATAGCAATAGACTTTGTAATACAAGTTATGCTGTCATTCATAAATAACAATGCCATATGTTAACCATATTGCTTACACAAGTAAACCCGTCAATGTGTCACTATTTGATTTATCTCAACAGCTTCTTCAAATATTGAAGTATAGATCTGGGGAGGGGGGTGGGAGCAGGGGGTAACAATACAGCAAATTTGAGGTGTTTTTTTTTTTAAATTGCACAACTGCTGTCCAAATGAAAAAGAACTAGAGGGAAATAAAAAAGGGGAGCACATCTTGTATACATTACAAATACTATGTGATTTTAATAACTGTATCTATTAGGAAATACTTTGTTTTCAGTTTTCTATTCTTATTTTTTCCCAGTTGTCTATTTCTCTTCATGGTATTTCTAAAAAATTATACATCTTAAAGGCTAAAAGGTTTATCAGTGCCTTATTCTCTACAAACTTTCAATAGCTAGTACTGAAAAAATCAATAATCAACTCGAAGTAGAAAAATAACCAAATAATTGCATTCAACTCCTGCCATACTTTAAGTAAGAAAAAATTCATCTTCAGATAGAGGAAATGTGTCTTGTTGTGAACTGCTGATGTAGGAGCATCATTGTGGAAGAGATACAATCCAAGACTGTCAGAACCTAAGCAGAAATAATAGACAGAAAATCAACCCTCCCTCCAATATGGTCATGATAGTAAATTTCTGTTTTCTTTTTCCACACTGACCTCCACAAACTTTGAGTAAGAAGTCTGTCTTACACACAACTCACCAGTTAAGATTAGCCTTGAATAATCATTCCTCCATCTTTAAATTAGGATTTTGCCCAAGGTTTGAAAAGGTATTTCCTCTGTTCAGACACTAGCAAGACACCCTTCTTGGATTAAAAACAAAAACAAACAAACAAACAAAATAAAAAACCAAAACTGGACAGTTTAGAGCAAATCAACAAGAATATTCACACCTTGATCAACCTACAGAACCCATCCTCTATCCTGGTAGCTCAAGAATGGAATGTGTGTGTGTGTGTGTTTGGGGTTGGGGTGAAAGGAGAACAGAATAGCCTTATTCCAGCAGACAAAGAGGTAAACCTTTGCTGCTTAAAATGAGAACAGAATACGAAGGATATGTTAGGGAGTCCAGTGTAGCTGCCAAGCATCTGTGGAGCATCTCCCTTAGCTGTAGGTGACTATGCTTCATTTTAAAATTGACTTGCACTTTTTAAGAGAATTGGGGCAAGCCCTTGAACCCATGGTTTCTCATTACTTTAGGAAATTAAACTAAAACACACATTTCCTTACTCCTGCTCCACCTTGCTCTGTCTTTGGAAAATAGAGAGGATTTCCATGGAAGTACTCCATCTAGGCTGTTCTCGAGAATTTTGTGTATTGGAATAATCAAATTGATATTCCGGGATTCCACTTCCACAGCCTGACAGAGGTGGATAAGGAATAGTGTGAACTGGATCTGAAACTCAGTTCTACTGGATTTTTGGTCCTCTATATACACTTTAGAGCACTAAAACTATTCTAACCTATAAGAAAACATTCGGGACTCAGCATAAAGCAATTTAGGGCACAATAAAAGGTGGATTTTCCAAGTCTTGCTCCACTCCCTTTCTTTTCTCCCCCACTACCAATGCCTCCTCACTATCCTTCCCTTCTTTCCTCCCTCCCTCTCACCCCCCGGGGTCAAAACCATAGACAAAGGCTCAAAAGCGAGGAAATGTCCAATTCACTCCTCTTATAGTTTATTAATTACCCACTCCCATCGAAAAGAAACTTGTATCTGTTCAATAATTAAGCCAGGGCAATCAAGCGTGCTCTGGATGCTCGGTGAATGCAGCCTTACAAGGCGCGAGGTAATGGAGCAGCAGGCCTCTTCCAAGGGCCCAATGAGCCAAGGTGGACTGCGTTATCGAGAGCCCATGTTTTTCCCCCTTCAGAACCTGTAGCGACTTGCAACAACTAGAAGGTTCGGTTGCCAGACCGCCATGGCAGTGCTTTTCACTCTTTTTTCATCCTCCCCTCCCCTCTACCCTCCTCCTCTTTCTTTTGTCTAGTACTGGTAGACCTTCAAGGTTCGGGTTGAGCATAGTTTTGTGAATCAGATCACCTTCAAAATGAATCTTTCTTGCTTCCTCAATGTTTTCTTTCGCCTTTCTAGAAACTCACATACATTTTTTGGGGGGAGGGGCAATTATTTCAGTACTTTAACCCAATGTAATGCATTCTTTCTATTATTTTAAGAGGCACTAGAGATAGAATCTATATTCTTTGGTCATATTTGGATATGTAATAACTAGATCAAGTATTGAAGTGTTTTTCTTTACTTTTAGGAAATATTTTATACTTATTTAATAATCCATGATGCAGTTAACTTTTTCATAGGCTCCTTGGATTTTAGAGAATTTTTAATATCAGGTGGTGTTGAAAATAGTATTCCCCTTTGGGGTCAGGATGGACATAACAATAGAAAGAAAGCAAACAAATTGAAAATGTATTTTTGAGCTGACTACTCCAGGAAGTTCATTATCAATTCTTCTGGCCTAAACTCTAGGCCTATCTCAGATTTATTTGGCAGAGTATTTATTGGCCTATTAATTGGTGTTGAATCAGAGTTTTGGGGGTGTATATGTGTTTTTTAAAATATCCTCTGAGGGAGACAACTCACTCAGAAATTAACATCCAAGTACTGAGTCAATGATCTTTTTGTGATCTGTATTAAATTACAAATTGTGGAATATTCATAAATCATCATGTAAATATTTCTCTTACCATCTGGAACAAAAGTTCACATTACTTCCTCTGAGATATTTTTCTTTTATTCAAGGTTTCCATAAAGAAATTGATCAGGGAGGTATGTTTGAATTAAGACATATTAAATCGATGACAGATACATATCATGCTGTGTTTAACAAGAGTTGTACAAGGAGGCGTGTTCAAGATTCCACACAGCACTACAGCACTATTACTCCCATTTACAACTTTTCTTTCATGCATTTGACCATTAACTATTAAATTTCATTAATTCAATAAAACAGAGCAGTTATAATTTTTAGGAAAAGCTATTCTGAAGGGGAGAGGGAAACCCTTATTTTATTGCACAATAAAAATACTCAACAGCCCATTTTAAAGGGCATCATATGTTTATTTTGGTTCTTTACCTATAACTTGCAGGACTGAATTCAAAGCTGTGCCAGTCCAAGCCCTAAAGTTCATTGCTGAATAAATTCAAATGAGAGAAATTAATCAATGGAGCTTCAGGATAAACCAAACAAATAATGAGGCCAATTAATGTGATATAACACTGAATTTGAGATTATTCCTCTAAGTTATGCTTAAGTATAGATGAAGAAATATAAGGATAGTTTGTCATCTTTGCCTTTCTTTGTCAAAAAGTCTGTGAAACTCAGACCTGTATTTAGGCGATAAAGGCAGACCTTTCTCTCTTACCACTTTATCTTCCACTGATATTTCTGAGGATAATTTTTGTTTGACTTTACTTCAGGCTTTTCTTATTTTTCCTGTTCTAACTTTTTCAAAAGTTTTTTTTTAAAGAAAAAGAAGTCTAAAATGTAGTTATTATTCTCTTTACTTAGATACCAGATTCAGAAGAGAAATCTCTTATAAGCCTAGTAGGGGTAGGGAGTGGGTTTTCAATTTGCTGTGATTCATGCCAATTTTAATGTTATCACCTCTTTGCTCTTTATATAATATTGTACCACAATTTCTTTCTCTAGGAAGTTTTCCTTGAAGCTTTCCATATGACACTCCATTCTGGCTTTCCTGATAAACTAATTAAATTGGTATGGTCTTTCTAAACCAGAGATTAACATTAAGTATCTTTCACCCTCTGTCACAATTGTTGGGGGTGGGGGAAATTTCCTGCACAGATTTAAAAACAACTTTTCCCCCAAAAAGGTGAGCTGGACATCTGAGCCTTTGTGGGGAGTAGAAGCTTCTTGCCTAGATTTCAAAAGTCACACCTCAAAAAACAGTAACCTTACTCAAGCTTTCTTGACCAAACAGAAAAATAAAACCTGATGTACACCTGTTCTCCACAAAGCCTGAAGTGAGAGAAAAAAACAGAAAATTTCCCTTTGAAAGCAATCGAGATCCATTGAAAATGGATCCACAGTCTTTATGGTTCTCCACAGAGATCCACAGAAATCCACAGTCTTTATGGTTCTCAAGCAAAACATCTATCAGAGATATTTGTAAGGGGGTGGTGGGGGAAGATGACATATTAGGTGCCAAATTGATCGGATTTTTTGTGATATTAGAATAAAACTTATTTTCATTAGATCATTTCTATATCGAGTAAATTTGAAGAACCACGCAGAAATAGGTTGGGTGGCTTTTACCAGGAGAAATTCTGCTAAAACGATTTCAGCTATATTTATTAAACCAGTTTTGAAACTTTACCTTCAAAAGGTGAGAGTTAAGACTTTTATTTTAAGAATTGTTTTTGCATATCTAATTGGAAGTAGCAGATTTGGAACTGCAAAGCAGCAGAAATTACACTTCTATCGTCTTGAACCGTCTTGAAAAAGGAGTCCGTGAACTAAAAATTTGAGGTAAAATGCTTACTTGTCCCGAATGATTTAATTTACTACGTCAAATCATCCAGGTTATCCAGAAATCAACTGACTCTTGGTAGGTGTTTTGACCTCCCCAAATACTGTCATTTAACCCTGGTTTCCGCCCCCCCCCCCGGGGGAGCAACATTCCATTTCTTCCCTCAAATTAAAAAAAAAAATTCAAGAGGCACTAATTCAGGTGAGATTAAGTGAATAAATGTATCCACCTCTAAAGGAAGCTCTTGAGGGTTTAAGAGTACAAGGGGGAAAGGGGAAGGCGGAAAGACGAAGTGGGTGAGGAGGGAGTGTGGTTTGCTTTGAGCGAGTTGTAGGATAGCGGTTGCGTCAGAAGTTGTGAAATCTTCCTAGTCTCGGTTGCGCAGAACCTTCTTCAATTCCCAGCAGAAGGGTCGGCTACTAATTTTCATCCTGAAGAGAGAAGGTGTGCTAGAGTCTTGGGCTGGTCGTCTGCAAGGTGCATCAATAGCAACTGGTGCTCAGTGGCTGGGGCGCTCAGCTCCGCACCCGTGCGGCGCAAACTTTCTACAACTTTTCAACCAAGAGGAAGGGGGAAACTGGGGGCACGTAGAGAGGAGGGGGCGGGAGGCAAGCGGGGCTAGAAGCGAAACCAAAGATTGAGGCTAGCATGAGGGCGGATGCCCGCTGAGCCGCGGGCCTGAAAGGGAGCCAATCGGGCAGCCCCGAATGCTGCCAATCAGACGATTCCCTCCAATCCCACCCGTGCCATTTCCAAAATCTCGGTCCCACTGTGCAGCTCAAATGTGGTGTTCGTTCTGCCAATCGCTGGAGGACAGAGTGGGGAAAGGAATAAGAGGAGTTAGGAGACAAGGACAAAAGAAGTTAAAGAGCGCTTAATATATACATGTTTTTGAAGGCAGGCAGAGGGAAAAAAATAACAACAGTGAGGATATATGGGCCTGATTGTGTAGTACTGATGGAGCCCCCTTTGAGCAAGAGGAATCCGCCGGCGCTGAGATTAGCAGATTTGGCAGCGACTCAGCCCCATCCGCATCAGAGTATGACAGGCTTCCCCGGACTGGGGAGTCAACCCGCTCACTCCCACCACCACGCTGCAGCCGCAGCCGCCGCCGCAGCCGCTGCAGCTCACCTACACCCCCGAGATCTGGGGAGTGACCCCGGAGTGGCCCTCACTCCGTTCGGACCTGAGCACATGGCTCAGGCAAACGCGCTCAAACTCAGCCCTCCCTCCCAGCCGCTCCCAGCGCACCCAGAAGCCCAGGCGGTTGCAGCTGCCACTGCCGCGTTCGCCTTGAAGTCCGGCGCGGGCAACTACCCCAGCGGTGGGGGCAGTGCAGCACAATCTGCACCTCCTCCCCCAGCCCCTCCTCTTCCCTCCTCCTCTTCCCCCTCTCCTCCTCCCCCTCCCCCTCCCCTTCCTCCTCCTCCTCCTCCTCCTTCTGCCCTCTCGGGCTACACCGCCACCAACAGTGGTGGCGGCGGCTGCGGCGGCAGTGGCAGCATTAGCGGCAGCAGCAAGACCAACAGCAGGGACTTCATCCTCAGGAGGGATCTTTCCACCACGGCCCCTGCTGCTGCCATGCACGGGGCGCTTGGAGGGGAGCAGCATTCCAGGGCAGGCTCCCCCCAGCACCCACCCCCGCCTCCCCACTCTAGCAGCATGTTTATCTCCTCAACAGGAGCCTATGCAGCGCCGGATGGGTCTGGAGGAGGAGGCGGCGGGGGTCCCACACTGTTCCCTGGGCTGCATGAGCCATCTGGGGCCCCTGGGAGCCACCCCCACCCGCTGAATGGCCAGATGCGCCTGGGTCTGGCTGCGGCGGCCGCGGCGGCTGCGGAACTGTATGGTCGTGCGGAGCCGCCCTTTGGACCCCGTTCTGGAGACTCGCACTACGGGGCAGCAGCGGCCGCGGCTGCAGCCGCAGCGGCCGCGGCAGCTTCCCTACACAGCTACGGCTCCTTGAACTTAAACCTGAACCTGGCAGCAGCAGCGGCGGCGGCGGCAGCCGGGCACGGGCATCACCATCATCACCACCACCCTCCACCACCCGCACCTCCACCACCTCCGCCTCCTCCGCCTCCTCCTGCTCACCACCCCCACCATCACCACCCCCACCATCCCGGGGCGGCAGCCGCAGCCGCTGCGGTGGCTGCGGGGGCCTTCCTCCGGTACATGAGGCAGCCAATCAAGCAGGAGCTGATCTGCAAGTGGATCGACCAGGAAGAGCTGCAGCAGCAGCAGCAGCAACAGCAGCAGCAGCAGCATCCGCCGCCCCCCGCCTCAAAGCCTTGCTCCAAAACTTTCAGCACCATGCACGAGCTGGTGAACCATGTCACCGTGGAGCACGTGGGGGGCCCGGAGCAGAGCAGCCACGTCTGCTACTGGGAAGACTGTCCCAGAGAAGGCAAACCCTTCAAGGCCAAGTACAAGCTCATCAATCACATCCGTGTGCACACCGGAGAGAAGCCGTTCCCCTGCCCCTTTCCCGGCTGCGGGAAAGTCTTCGCCCGCTCAGAGAACCTCAAGATTCACAAGCGCACTCATACAGGTGGGTATCTCTCCCTAGGCTTTTGCTGCAATAGCAGCAGCCGCCGCCGCCGCCGCCACCACCACCACCACCACAGCCGCCGCCGCCGCCACTGCAGTCTCCCGCCTCCTTCCTCCGCCACCGCCGCCGCTTCTGCTGCTGCTGCTTCTCCTTCTTCTGTCCTGATTTCCCCCCTCCCTCCTTCTGCTTTTCTTCGCATACGTATAACCCGGACATGTGACTTTTTTTTTTCTCTTTTTTTCCCCTTTTTTTTCCGTGAATAAGTAATTCTGTAGCATACTCAGGACTCACAGAGCTGTGTTTTCCAACACGGCAAAAGTCTCCAGTCTACCCTCCAGCCCCACTGCCCGGGACAGGCAAACAGCTCACCAATATCAACCCATCACAACACCACAAGCAGCAGCAGCCCAGGAAGGAGGAGGAGAAGTGGAAGGACCTACGAGGACGGTCTGCAGCACTCCCCCACCCCCATTCCCCTTCTCTTCCTCCTGGAATTGGCGGGAGGGGGGGGAAGGGGGCGTCGAAAAGGGAGGGAGATATAGTAAGGGTGACTCACTTCAGTTTTCACCTACTTCCCCCAACCCTTGGGTATATTACCGCTCTGGAGATTTGTTGTGGTTGGGGGAGGGGAGGTGTTTTCGTCTGAAATTACTGAACTACTGGAAAGGACCGTCTGTGAAAGGGAGACCCAGGTCACAAAACCTTCCCCTCCCCCCCCCCCTGTAATTAAGGGGGAGGCAAGAGAACTTCTTTAAAGAGTCATGTCCCTCTTTCTTGCACTGAGGTGACGGGATGGGGAAAATTTGTTTCTGGCCTCTTTTAGAATATTCTTAGAGGCTGGAGGAAGTAGTAGTGAAGGAATAAACTAAGAGTCAGACGAATAGAACTTTGGAAAGGAAATAGATTGTGGAGGGAGAAACTCAGGAAAAGGCTTGCTTCAGTAGGGAACTCTAGGGTAAACATCTTTCGATTGGTATTTTTAGGGCTTTATTTAAAAGGTTGTTGCTAAATTGTAATGGTTGTATTGGAGGTTCTCCCCTCCCCCTTCTAAGAGGGCAAATGCGAGGGTAGAGGCTCTGATAAGATTGAACTGAGCTGG
The DNA here is from genome assembly GCF_016433145.1 of Gracilinanus agilis. NCBI lineage: Eukaryota > Metazoa > Chordata > Mammalia > Didelphimorphia > Didelphidae > Gracilinanus > Gracilinanus agilis. The sequence goes on from NC_058132.1 coordinate 524,601,865, forward strand.
GATTTATAGTGACAGACAAATATTAGCCCTCGGAGGATACTTAAGGAACTGGAGTTTACATAATTACTTTCCTGATTTATCGGGTGTTTCTGTGGAGAGGAGGGCAGATTACGTAAGACTGTAGTCCGAATGTAAAGGCAAATAGTCCATGGTTGAAGGGATTATAGATTTTATCTGCAGAATTTGTTTTAGGAATCCCAGATTGTTTCTGGAAGGAAGTGAAGCAATCCAGCCCCCTTTCGGCTCCGAGTCTTTGAGCTAGTGGTCATTTCTCCCGTTGACTGACACATTTAAAGCATCATTCTCCTTAATGTTGGTGACTAGTTAGAGGAGGGAGAGAGTTTTGGAGAAGTCAGGTTTCTCAAATCTAGATGTCTCTGCCTTAATAATTTTGGAAAACAAAATTCAACAGGATGTCCCTTGTTCCTGCCTCGCAATTAACCCAATCCTAAGTAGCAGAGAGAACCATGACTGGAAGATATACTTCTACTGCAAATTCTTCAACCTTCCTTTCTGTCTATTCTCCTTTTAGGCCCCTTCAAAAGTGGGCGGTGGGGGGAAGCAGAGGGGTAGGGGTGGACTGGGAAAATTTCGAAGCTTAGAAGCTTTTTCTGCCTTTTGAGTCCAATGGAATGGAAGATTAACCCTTTCCCTGAGGAAGACCCTAGGGACAGCAAAAACCTGGGTTTTCCAACCAGAGGTCTAGATCAGTTTCCACTCTTTGAAAAGCATGAAGCTTCTGATTTACAGCTCCTGAAATCTGACACTAAGCAATGTTCCCATTGCTCTATTCCTTGCCACTTTCAGGAATTAGAAGTCTTGGGTGTTTGTCCTTTCTTACTGTCCGAGAGATCTTTGGGATTTCCTATTTTCCAGGGTTTCCACTTTTAGTATGATTCCCAGCTAGGCTGAAGGGATTCAGTGTTTTAAAGATTAATTTGTCTTGCTGTGGCTCTGGTAAGCAGCTCATAGGCCTGGAAAAACCCATGCCCAGCTGCTACTCCAGCAATCGGAAGAACCTACTTATGAGCCTACAAAAGTTCTCTTGAGGGGTTGTGGAAACATGGTAACCTCTTTTTGAAAGGCAATAAGTCCAAGTAAGGCAGGTTTATTCCTGGCACATCACAAACCAATGTGAGGCCTTGCAGATGATACTCAGAAACCACACACCTCCTGGGACCTAACCCAAAAGATCAGACTCCCATACTAACTAGGGTTCTGGGTGTTTGGGTTGGTTTTTGTTTGTTTGTATTCTTTTGTAACTTTACTTTTATTTCTTCCCATTCTCTCCTTCTCTCCTCCCCCCTCTCTCCTCCCCCCAGGAATAACTGAGGGAGAACATCTTAAGCAAAAACACCCCCAGAAGAGGTATCAGAGTATTTTTTATACTTCCTTCACCTTGGGCATAAAAGAACATTATTCCCAAGAAAGGCCACTGTGAGGAAGAGGAAGGTAGCAAATCATCTGCCTTAGAAGCCAGATTGGTCCTAGGAACTTTGGGAAACATCCCAGAATTCCCACCTAGATTCAATCCTATGGCTGGGGTAAGAGGGTAGGGGCGGGAAAGCTGGGAGTAGGGGAAGAAAAGTATTTACAGTTAAAAGGAAACAAACCTTTGCATGTAAATACTTGGAATTGCCTGGACCAAGGATTGTACTTCCCCCTGGGTAACTGAAACCTATCACACAATGTGAGAGGGGGAAGTTGCCATTTCAAATTCAAACTCTTTCTCTGGGCTTTTATTTTTCATCTTTGGTAGGCTTAGCTGTGGCTTTGTGTTCTTCGCCTACAGCCCTTTTCTCCCTGGAGCTACCTCTGTTTATCCGGTGATTGCTGATTTTTGCCCCACTTTTATCCCTCCCCCACTCCTAAAAATTTTCCCATTTTTAGAGCTGATTTCTGCTCTTTGCTCTCTTTGATTTAACATTTTTCTTTATTCTTAAGTGAGTAATTCAGTTCCCTCAAAAAGGGCTAGTTTCAGAAATCAAATGGCTGTTTATAACACACCTCTGTTGAAAGATATATGAGCTCGATATCCATATCTGGGCCTATGAGAAAGCTGCAGAATTCCCGTTTGGACTTGTAGAGCCCACTGGAGAGGTGTGTTCCTCTTCAGAATCATTGCCTCTAGGGAAATAGCTTAAACAGGTTAAATTATAAACCCAGTCATCCATCTAGAGTCCAAAATTGACAATCATATTTTGAGATCTATTTCTCTAGCTCCAGTAAGCAATCTGAAAGAAATAAACACTTTTCTGCATCATGTTTCTTCTTCTGTAACTGACCTTTCTTTTCATTTTTCTTTTTTGCCCATAAAATGCTCCCATCCAATGTTTAGTCCATCTATCTTCCAGGACCAATTCCTGTTTCCCACATGCAATACAGGAATCAGTTTTCCTTCCCTGCTCACCTTAGTTATAGTTTGTGAAAAAAATATAAGCTTAGTATTTTGTGAAAACTGATATGGATATATTGAAATCCTGACAAAGGCTTTGAAAAAGAACTGGCAACTTTTTTTTTTAAGTATCTAATCTCGGAAGGGTTTTAAAGGATGTGATTCTGAATACGAAAATATGGATACTGCTCCCCTCTCCCTATGTGTATTTCTGTATGCATAGGTATAATATATTTGAAATGTCTACTTATGTTTTTCTTCAGGTAGAGTCATTTTTCTAAACCCATTCATATTTTCTTGAGCACTCAGGAATTTGAATATTTTTCTACCTAAAAAACCCCACAAAAAATTAAAAAAAAAATCCTAGCTTGATTTAGACAAGACACTCAGAAATTTCAACACTGAAAAAGGCTGATTTGAGGGTGGAGATTTTTCGAGAATGAAGTGGGACAGAAAAGACATAGACATAGCAGACACAGCAATGGCTTTCTCTTATGGTATTGAACCAGATAGGAATCTCAGAGACCCTGGCCCACTTCAACTCCTACTCTTAGCCCTTTTTAAATTTCTGAAACTTGTTGGAGAGAGTGTGTTGGGAAATAATGTTCAATATTATGGAACAAAATGTCTAATTTTTAAAAAAGGATCACTTTTCCAGGTATAGCTATAAAAAAGTAATTTTTTAGGAAGTATGAAGAGAAAAAAATTAAGTTGTTATAGATTCTGCAATCTTAACACAAAAATGATTATTAGATCTCATTTTCTAGTATTAAGGAGTATTTGCACTTGCAGAATAGAGAGAGATTTACTCTGGGATGGAACCTTATGTACAATTCATATATGAAGAAGCCACAGAATTGTGAAAGCAGCCAGGAAGAATCTATACCCAAATCTGGCAAACATTCTCTGTCTTTTAACTTTGAAGCCATGTTGAAAGCTATTAAATTAGGTTTGCTTAGACACTTTCAGAGGCACATTGCCTCAAGGTAAACGGATGAGGGTGTACCCAGCCTGTGCTTTCTTTATATTGGTGTTTGTTGCCATTCCATTGTGTCTTGCTCTGTATCACACTATAAGTTGTGAAGAAAGCTGGTAGATGGCAGAGACCAGGAGTGAAATGATGGCCCAGTTAGGCTTGTAAAAACTCAAGTGGTGCCATAGTGTGTTAACATAGGTGCTATGGTTTTTTGAAAAGAAGAGAGACTGTTTTATTTCCTTCTTCCCTCCCCCATTCAACCTCCTTTTTTTATTTCCTTCCACTAGTAAAATTAGGGGATAGGAGGGGAAGGGAAAGAACACAATTTGGGACACACACACACACACACACACAAAAAGAAACAACCCTTGATCATTTTCCTTATAATTCTAATATAGTTCAGTTTGACTCTTAAGATGGCATTTTTGTTTCTTTTCCTACTGTGACTTTGAAAGTGTGATATCAATTATTAGTGTTCTTAGAGGAAGGGATTTTCAGCTTCTTTCTGCAAATGTTTTTGTTTTACTGTGTGTCTGGAGTGGAAATATTATGTATGGAAAGGGTGCAAGAATGTGAGCGACGTGTATTTCATAAAAATATTTCTTGGCTCACATTTAAATATACGTGTGTGTATGTGTATATATATATATATGCATTAAAGTGTATTCTTAACTATACATATATATATGAAATATATAAACTCATATTTATACTCCATGCCCTCAACCTAGTTTGCAACCTGCAAAAAAGGAACAGACTGATTTCTTGGGTTGGTTTTGAGTTATAAAAAGAAATTAATCATTATTTATTCTTTGGAATTTCACAATCAAGCTAGAGACTTCTGGGAAGCGATTATTAACCTTGTCTATTCTTTTTTTAGGGGAGAAGCCCTTTAAATGTGAATTCGATGGATGTGACCGGAAGTTTGCCAATAGCAGTGACAGAAAGAAACATTCCCATGTCCATACCAGTGATAAGCCCTACTACTGTAAGATTCGAGGCTGTGACAAATCCTATACACACCCTAGCTCTTTGAGGAAGCACATGAAGATCCATTGCAAGTCTCCTCCACCTTCTCCTGGTGCCCTTGGTTACCCATCGATGGGGACCCCAATAGGAGCCCCCTTGTCTCCTGTCCTGGACCCAGCCAGGAGTCGTTCTGCCACTCTTTCCCCTCAGGTCACCAATCTCAATGAGTGGTATGTTTGTCAGGCCAGTGGAGCCCCGAACCACCTCCATACACCTTCCAGCAATGGAACCACTTCAGAATCAGAAGATGAAGATATTTATGGAAACTCGGATGCTGCAAGAACTATTCACTAGAAATAATAATACTAGTCAAAATAATAATAAAAGTTTTTAATATGGAAGTCTTTGGACTATTTTCCTGAACTGAGACAATGTAGAGCCTGAAACAAACCGATGGCTCAGACATGCCACCTGGTTTAACTAGCCCTATTTATTCTGTATGAAACCCTATGGTGTTTGTATACTTAATTTAATTAAGATACTTGGAACTTTTTTTTTCTTTAAAAAAAAAATTTACCAAGCTGGACTAACTCAGTGAACTAAGTTGTATGTTGCAGGGGGATAGGAGGTGGGGGCTGATGTGCCCAGGGAAATGAATGGACAGAGAGATCAGTTTTTTGGAGATACACACTGCCAGTGTCAATGCACTAGTTCTTATAAGGGAGGAAAAGAGTATTGAGGAAGGACTGAGACTACATGCTAAGAAGGCCCTCTGCATTTCCTGGAGTGCCTCTCAAAACCCTTTTGACACCATTCTGTGGGCTGCTTTTCAGCCTAGTTAGGCCCTGATTCTGCAATGGCCTCTTGATTGTAAACTACCAACTGCTGCATTACCAACAGAACTTGGACTTCATGAGTCCAAAAAAATTTGTAAAACTCTTCTTTAAGTTCTGAGATTTTGTAATTTTTTACTTTCTACTCTCATGTCATTGGCCTCTCCATAACATGGTATTTTTATACGGGATTATTTCCTTGCTCCCCCAATTGTATGATTTTTTAAAAATGCAGCAATCTTAATCTATCTCCATATTTTATACTACTGTGATTATTCAAGCAAATCTGGAGAGAAAGCTGCTGCTTTTTGACAACTGTGATACTGTGATATTTTGTAAAATTTTAAGAAATTCAAGTGCTTTCTTTCATTCTGCTGAGTCTTTTTTTTTTTTTAACCTGGAAAATCAGATGCTGCCTCTTTAATGTGTCCAAACCACTTGTGTAATAAATAGACTATGTCATTATGTTAGCAGTTCTTGGAGATGCCAAGTTAACAGTCAAGTTTAAGAAGCTGTGATGCTGGGTGTTATGCCTATTTTTTTCTCCTGAAAGTTGTCTTTAAACAGACCAACTCCACTTTTATACTGTTGTGTATCAACCCTTTAAAATGCTTTATTTTTCCAATGCCTAAAGCCCTATTTGTATTTTTTCCACCTGAACACTGAGCACACAAAACTCCATGCCATTTGAAAATGACAGTGTGTAGTGTGTGATTTACATTAAAGGGGGGGTGTTGTTATAAATATTAAAAAATTTAAAAGGTTTATAGTTACAGCCAAACAGTGATGAATGTGTGGCCTTTGCCATAGCTGTCAAGCTAGGAAATAAAAGGTCAAGGACCTAGGACAATAACTCTTAGTCAATTTATTTTCGGTTGGTACAACACATTTCATGTGCAAAATGTTAGTCCATCATAAACATCATACAGATACACTAAAGAGCACTAATTTATCCTCAGAGACCCTGAAGACATTTCCTCCCCAGGGTTTATAAAAATTTGTTTTGTGTGCTGTGAGTGGTTGATGTAGTCTTGTCGTTGTTAATAACTTGTATGTGAACACTATTATTTTGTACAGTTGAATTAATTTATTTTCAGACACCATCTTCCCTCACTCATCCCTATCCCTATCCTCATCCTGGAAGAGTACAAAGCACACCAAAGAGTTATAGTATAAATTTTGGTGAAAGATTGTCATTTATGATTCCATGGTTTGTATAAAAAAGAAAAGAAAGTGAAAATATATTTTTAAGATTACTTGAATGAATAGCATAATGTGAAAAACAAGACTCTTCCTGCATGTTTCCTTTGCATTGTGTTGGTTATGAAATAATATATATAGTTTATAGATATATTATATGACTAGTACAGTGCATGGTGCTGTTACTTTGGAAGCCTTTAAACATTGTCTTCAGATTGTTATGGTGAATATAAAAGATAATCCCTGCTTTTAGGCAAAAAACAAAACTTGAATATAAAATAATTTAACACTTGCAAAGTTTATTTGATTTGCATATTCTCACAACCCTTCCAAATAAACAGAAAATAAGAGTAAGGCATGGATTTTTGGAGGTTAATTTATGTTTTATAAAAAACTGAATAGGATAAAAATATTTCTGATTTATGTTTTATTTATAATTTTTTGACAAGTTTGCACTATACTTTTATTATTCTACAGGATTATTTATTATGAATTGCAGGACTGTTACTATTTTATGTACTTTTCCACACATAGGATCACTCATTTCTCAGATTTCTCAGTCCCATGAGACATCCCCCAATAAAGAATCTGTACCTCCAATAGAAATCAAGCAAGAGTGATTGTGAGGTTTAAGAAAAAACAAACAACCTAAATAAAGAGTATTATGTATTGCCTATGTTTTACATAGCTGCATATCTGTGTCTAGCAATACTTTTGTTACTAATGTAGTTCACTGGACAGGTTTCTGGCTTTAAAATACCATAGACTCACAACCAGGAAAAATATTAATAATTCAGTTTTACTTAATTTGCCATATTTCTTAGGCTATAGGTGTTGCAGAAATCCTAAATAATACCTGAAGGTTAAATATGTTGAAATTATGATATGTATGTGTATCTCTTATGTGTTAATTTTGCTTTTAAAAACAACTTTAATAATATCCTTAGTAATTGAGTGCAATGATGAAAACTAAATGTATTGCATTTCTTTGTAGAGTTTAATTTTTTTTAGTAAAAGAAATAATAGATGAAATAGTGGAGACACCTCCCACCTCCCCCCCCCCAAAAAAGGGACAGAATATCCAGAGCAAAACCTGGAGTCACTGAGTTAAGTATACGAAGTTCAGGATACCATGAAAGCAACAAAATAGCTAGCTTTAGATTTTTCTTACAGCTGATTACTTGGATGGTGTGTGTTTGTGTGTGTGTGTGTGTGTGTGTGCGCGCGTGCGTGAGTGTGTGAGTGCAGCTCAAAAGATGGCCATTTTGATTTGTAAATTCTGAGGCTAAATTAGATTCTGCTATAATGGTGAAGTATTTCAAATGGATTAAATTGTATCTAATAATTATAGAGCTGAAAATTCAGTAGATCACAAATTTTCTAGTGTGCAACGGCATAAAATTTAAAAACAACAGGAAGAGATGTCAACAGTTTCTTCAAAAAAAGGTTATAGTGTTTTTAAAAGTCAGTTTTGCTAAATGTAGTAAAGGTGAAGCAGATTGTAAAGAGTTGTTGCTAGCAAAATGACAATAACCAACATAGGAAGGAGAAAAACACTCATAAATGAGGGCTCCAATCAATGGGAAAACTTATAGCTCTCTAATGAAGTTTCTTTTGAAAAGGAGGGCAACACAAAGCCATCAAGACATGAATCATTCATGGCAAATATAAAAGATATCTGACAATGGGCAGAACCTTGTATAGAGTGTATAAAACAAGTTTCCCCTTCTTATTTTCTGCTTTAAAACGCACAATCTCCCACTCCCAGTGTTCTCTGTCCAGTCTATAGAGTTAAAATTGACCACTACACGTCCTGCGCCACTTCAAAGTAATTTAGTCCAGAACGGAAGGCTTGGCGCTCGGACAATCTTCATGGTGTGTTAAGATTTCTATGGCAATTGGCAACCAAGACGTTCCCATCTGAATATGTCTCAAAGAAAGCCACTTATTGACACTGCGTTGGCCATCATCAAAGACTTCATCTTTCCTAGGCAAACGTGCCCCTCACAAACACTGTTTAAATCATCTACCTTTGTATTCCATCCGGGCTAAGAGACATCTCAAAACATGATTATTTATAGGGGTTTTTTGTTTTTGTTTTTAGTTCAAGGTGGTTAAAGCCAGTATTTCTAAACTTTAACATACTTTCAAAAAGCTTGAGTGTGGGAATTGTATTCTGTTAGGGAGAAAGGAAGGCTCCAAACACTATGGTCCTATTGGCAACAGGAAATGTTGACTCACAAGTACTCACCACACACTTCAGCAATATTCAGACACATCTATTGATAGTCATGATAGTTATGCTGCAGACACTGCTCTTGTGTCCTATATACGTAGAAGGAAGCTAGCGGAGGGGGATACTTTTTATTCTCTTAAAAAAAATTACAAACTGGAATGTCTACCAGGAAGAGGTTTCCTTTTACCAGGTTGTTTTTTGTGTTCCTAACCTGTAGGAAAGGTTAAAAAAATGTTTTTCTCAACTAAGGGTTGAATACCCTAAACCAGGATAGAGCAGAGACTGTAAAAAGAGACATATAACTATAAATATGCCACATCAAACCCTTACATAGTTCCTCTATCCACACACACATATGTATACCCATATATGTACAGATATATGGGTATATATAAAAATAAGTGTTTATATGTAAACCCACCAAATAATACACACTTTGTAGAAACCGTCTACCCCTACTTCCAAGGATCTCTAAGAAAAGTCACCTCTTCACCCACTAGGGATCTAACACACACGTACCCCACTTACATAAACACACATACCCACATGCACACACATAGACACACAAAAACACTCCCATCCACACATTCACACACTATGCCAGTGCCTAATCAGGCAGGGAGAAGTTCAAAGGCACGTTCTTTGAAATTCAAACTACTGCTTTTATGGTACATCAACATGGAGCGTTAGGATTGCTATGGCAATGAGCACAGCAGAAGCAAGACGCATTCAAAACAGTCCACCTCGATTCGAGACACTCTATTAAGATACAGTTGCATTGACCTTTACTTTCATGCCATGTTAGTTCAGTCAATTTTCACCTCATCAGAACCTCTCATATATTTTTTTTTTCTTTTGGATTCCATCCCATTCTTTTTTTTTTTTTTTTAAATATTCTCAGAATGGGCGCCAACTTTAAAGGGGGTGGGGGTGGGGTGGGGGGTAACACATAGATGAGAGAGATAGAATGAAGAAGAGAAAGGGAGAGAAAACGTACTGATGTGTGTACGTGTGTGCGTGCGTGCGTGTGTACGGGGGAGGGGAGGGATGTTAGAAAGAGGGGGAAAGAGAACCAGATTCCCAATTCCTCTTCCTTCTCTCCCCACCTAAGCACTTTTATTTGCAGAGCGATTGTTCTTTGTTTATTTAATACAAGTACTGTGTGAATGGTGAAAAATAAACACGATGAAAAATAACCAAACAGATGATTCCTCCAAGTGAAAAAGCCCGGACTTAATAAAAGTGCGAAGCAGTCTCCGCTGAATGAGAAGCCCTTTGAAGTGGAACTTATTATCGCAGGAATAGTTTAGGGTTGCCCTAACGACGCCGCTGAATTGAAGGCGCTCCCCTTTGTCAGCGATTTGTTCTCCTTTGCTGGGATGCCCGTAGAAATTACTTACATGGGCTGCCTTAACATGCAGCCTGCAAATCAGTAACTTTGCAGCTCAGACTTGCAGACGCCACTCTGCTAAGGACAAAAAGAAGTCAGGAGGAAAACACACGAACCTTTCACTCAGATTCCCTTGTGATAGGGCTGTGTTGTGGGGGTGTTGTGGGGGGAAGGATAAGAAGTTGTATTACAACTCTCTCCTCCCTCCTCACCCAACCCCCACTCCCCAACTCTTCCTCCGTAGACATTATAGGCATTAAAACGCCACATCTTTCTGACTCCTCCAGTCCCTCAATCTTTCCCGTCATAATTAAGGGAGAAGACTCCGGGGGCTACTCCCCATGTAACTCCCAGCTCAGGGCGCTATTTGGACGAGTTGGCCAGTTGAAAGATTTTCCCAGCAGCCTGGGCCATATTTAATAAGGGTCGTTTATCACTGAGGCTCTCTGAAGGGTCGCCTCTAGCCCTGTGCCCATTAGAAAGGCGGAGGTGACATTTAAACTCCGTTTTCAAGGATCGCGGGGGTATTTCAATGAAAAGGCAACTCGTTTGTCTTATGAGCCTGGAAACAACCTCCTTCTCTCTCCTTTTGACCACATGGCATAACTCAAAAACAATAGTTCAAAAGTGAAATGGCATCGTGGTGTTCACTCCGAGACAGGCCCCCATCTAGCACCAGAGAAAGGGAGTAGTTCACAACACAATGTGCTTTTTGTGTCCGCCTCTGTCACAAGGATTTTGTTGTTTGCTTTGGGGGCTGCGCCTGTTATACTTTCCTGAAAGTGCTTGTGTTAAACAAGAGTTATAAGTCATCCAAAACAACAAACATTTTGATTTTCTTTGCCTAAAGGGCTTTCCCTGGCCATGGGCACCGTGAAAAATAATGTACTTGCTGAGAAAGGAACACCAGTAGTAGCATTACAAGCGGGGTGCATTAAATATTGAATGACACGAGGAAAAAGGAGCTTGTCGAGGGGCACTCAGCCTTAAAGTCTTTCTTCAACTTTGTCTTCAGTGCCTGTTGGACTATTTAAGATGGTGTTAATTAAGGCTGCTTCTGATTCCGCCAGACTCCAGCTTTGTCTCTTGGCCGTGCTCTTGTCAATAGCCCTCTGTACCCAAAGCTTTCCCCACACGTTGGTTTAGTGAAGGGCATGTGTCACTTCTTATTTGGAAGCTGAAGAGAAGCCCCTATCTTATATTAAGGGCAGCGGGAATGTAGTAATCAGTCGGCATTAGAGGAATATGAAGGGGCTCGGGGTGAGGGGAGGGGAGGGCAAGGGCGGGCATGCGGGAACAGAATGAGAACAGCTGCAGATGGGCTGATATGGAGGAGAGAATCCTGGTGTGCACCGCTGTTGGCACATTTGGGAGAACGTTGTTTAGCAAACAAGGGACACGCGGGATTCACCGGTTTTGAAATCCTCATTTCTCCTCTGCCCTCCCCAGCACAACGAAAATTTAAACCCTATCACAGAAAAAACAACAACGGCAATAATAGCAACAACAAAACCATTAACCACCGTGGCAGGGCGTTATTTTATGGAGTCAATGCAATGATTATAAGGCTCACTTCCTTAGAAGAAGGGCTCCAAGAGAGGCGGAATCAGGCTTCTTCTCTGGATTAAAATAAATAAATAAAACAAAAGGACTTATAAAATGGCCCACCATTGGCCAATGAAAGCTACTGGCAACTTCCTCTGCTGCATTCAAATCCCCCTTCCTCCCCCCAAATGCCCATAAACAAAACAATAAAGCCCCATGCTTGAAACCAAAAGCATATTATTTTTTTTTATAGATGTTGAAACTGAGACCCTAGGATGCATAGGAAAGATTTATGTCGATGTTTCTTTCCCTAAAAAACCAAAGCTATGACCCAGGTAAGAGACCCAACTTATAAAAGGTCTCCCTTTAATAAGGAAAGAAAAAAAGCCAACGAACAAAAAACTACCCTATACTCCAACTCTCCACCGGAAGAACTACAGCAACAAAAGAGTATTAGAAATTTTGACTCAAAAGGATTGTGTGAATGTGAAGTTCAGGGGCTGCTAATTCCCAACATGAAAAATAAATTATTCAGTAGAGCAACCTGTTTCACTGTAGGATCTTCTGTGGAGAATTTATAGAAGGAGATGGACATAAGTACATGGGATAATAAAGGCATAGATTAGTTGCTATCTATACAAGTTGATCAGGTTCCCAAATGGAAAAAGTTACTGGTCTACTGAAAAAGAATCATTCATTTATATATTTTCTGTTCTGTATCAGGCACGGTACTAAGAGTTTTATAAATAGTTCATTTGATCCTCACAACAACCCTGTGAGGTGGCTACTGTTATTATTCCCTTTTTACAATTGAGAAAACTGAGTCAGAGGTTAAGTGATTTGTCTGGGGTCACACAGCTAATAAGTGTCTAAGGCCAGACTGATTCTCAAGTCTTTCTGAGTCCAGGCCCAGATCCATTGTACCTATGTTATCTCAAATGAATAAAATACATTACAAACTCTCCCATCAATCTCGAGATGAATTAGAACAACCAAGAATTATGTGATTAAGTGATGAGATAGAAAGCCTCCATTTAGAACTATAACTTATAAACATTATCTCAGAATGATCTTAAAAGACTTACTAGTGATGAAGCACCCTAAAGAACAGATGGTTCAATCTCATCATTTTACAGATGAGGAAACTAAGAATCAGGGCTTTGCCAGAGGCCATGGAATTCATAGGGACCTTATTTTCCTTCCAGATAGCACCAGCTTGACACTATATCCTTTTTATCCATCCAAGAGCCTGGTAAAGGAAGGTCAACCAGGTCCTGTCTGCAGGTGGCTTGTAGAGAGAAACAATGTTCAAGAAACAATGGAAAGGCAAAGGGGGTGCCTAGTTAGTCATCACCAGATGTTCAGGTTTATACTTTGAAGTGGGCTCTCATCTGCAGCCCTCTGATTCTCCACCAAAGCTATACACTAACAAACATGGCATCTTCTCCACTCAGATCCTCTTTGCCTCCCTCTGCTCATTCCTACCACTTGAACTGGGCTGCCAAGTTTTCCTAAGTTCCATTTTTTCTACAGTAGGTCAAGGCAACAGTAGAAACAGGTGACTCTCTAAATAACCTGGGTCCAAACTTTCTTTATGATTACTTTCCAGTAATTAGCTCAGCCTTTAAGGACTCAGAACCTCCAATCTCTTAGGACCAAGACTTCAGCTCCTTCCTTCCCCTGGACTAAATGTGAACCTTGAGCAGGCCCTCTTGGGTCACCATTTATTAGGTTTGTGACTTCGGGCAAGTTGTTTACCCACTCTAGACCTTAGGTTCTTCAGCAGTAAAATGATGGGTTGGGCTAGATGGCCTTTACCATCAAATCCAGCTGCACACAAATGCTTATAACATTCCAGTCAATTCCATTTAACTCAGAGAAGGGTGTGTGTATTGGGAGGGCAAAGTGAGAGAAAAGTTTCATGTAATTTGAGGACAGTGGGTTGCCACATGAGGACAGTATATAAGATCATTTAATCTTGGATTAAGAGTTAGAAGGAACCTAAGGGAACATCTAGAATAGAACATGTATTAAGTAGCAGTGCCAGGTTTGGTACATAGGTTCTCTGAATCCAGGTCCAGTGTTCATTTCATTCCATTACACTCCTGAAGAATTGTGGGAAGAAATCCAACATCCTTGTTTAGACTCTCCTCAACTTTACCCTGTGGGTTCAGTAGACAGTCCAAAAAGCTAACTTGACAAACTGGTGGGGTGGGCAAGGACTATTATTTTTTCTCAATGAAACTACTGCCACATTTTCTCCCTTTCAATCTTTCCATATCTTCTTTCTTTGCCTTGCCAATCTTTTCCCTCACTCCTTATTTTTCCTTCCTCTTTTCCATTCTTTTTTCTTCTTTGCAAGGATTGAATAGGCAGCCAGGCTACTGTAGGAGCTGCAAGAAAAGGTAGCTTTTCATCAAGGAATACACACACACACACACACACACACACACACACACACACGTCTCCAAAGCCCTAGGCAGAGAACTGGGCACACACTCAGGCTCCAGGCACCTTGCCAAAACCTCGCAAGCACCCTACCTGGCACACTGGCTTAAGTCTCTGCAAGAAGCGTGGGGGGGAGAGAGGGGGTATAATGGGGAAAGGGTGGGTTGGCGGGGGTTGGGGGGGGAGGAGGGTGGACTGCAGCCGACTTGTAGTGGTACAGACAAGTTCATTGCACTACTTTCCCCTTCTTTAACTAGACCTAAGATCCCTTTGGCTGTCGCCCTCAGGAGAGCCGGCTGCGAGGCTGAAGGCTGCTGTGAGTAGCTGGCTCACAGGGCCGGAGCTAGGACTAGGGGGAAGGAACCGGGCCCAGAGGCCATACCAAAGTGGGAGGGAAGGGTGGAAGCGAGGCAGGGAGAAGGGGGAATACTCGCTTGATGAGAAGGGGGAAAGGAGGGTGTCCCCAGTGGCCTGGACCACTCGGGGAGGACTGGGGCGGTGGGGACGCTTTGAGAAGTCAGCCCTGGCGCAGCTGTGACTTCACCTATTAGCTTCGACGTCTTTCGGAGGAGATTGGTGGAGTTAAACATCCCACAATGGGCGCTCTGGGGCGCCTCCGGCCTGACCTCCACCCGGGTTTAATAGTTTCATAGGAACTTCATTAAATCAATTACTTAGTGAGCACATCATCATTTATTTGTAATTAGCACTGAGGAGAGGGTTTTTTTTCTTCTTTTTTTTTTTCCAGCAGCCCACAGCCCGGGTCCCAGCAGGGTTGGCGGTGTGTACTACTAACACTTTTGTTTGCTCTGAGTGTTGACTTGGGGTATTATTCGGCCGCTACAATCAAAGTGTAATCTTTACATCTCAATCTAGTATTCAGGGGGCAAAAGGAAAACAAACAAGAGGAAGGTGATCCTTGTATCCATACCATAGTCACCAATTTATACTTCCCTCCCCCTGCCCCCAGTCTCCCAGCGCTCTGGATTCCCTCCCCAGGTTTCAGGCTGGTGGGGGCCATTGAAGTGCTTCTCTTCCTTTGCCTGCTTTCTGCTCTGCTCTTTGGGTAGCTGTTTCGGCCCCGGTGCCTCTAAACGAACTGAGGGTGGAGAAGAGTTGTTGGTATTGTGAGGGGAGGGAGAAGGGGGTTTTCTGGAGAGCTGCAGAGGGGAAAGACGAGTGAGAGGAAGGGGAGGAGAAGTGAGAAAAGAGGGAGGGAAGAAAGGGAAATAAGAAAGGGAGAGAATGGAGGATAGGGAGAAAGAGAAGGAAGAATGAGGAGGGAATAAAAGGGAAAAGGGGAGATCAGGAGACTAGGGGAAGCATGTCATTAAAGCTTTGCACAAAAGAAAAAACGATTGGGTTGGGAGGGAGGAGGCAGAGAGCATAGTGCTTGTGTGTTGTGCTAGTGAGGGAGGGGAAGAATGTGTGAGTGCATAGGAGTGGGGGTAGGGAAGAATATGGTGTGCACCAAGAAGCCAGAGAATACATGTTCTTGTATGTGTGGGGTGGAGGGAGAATTGAGCTTACCCTAACCATTAAAACCACAAGGAGTCTTCAAAAGATCTGGGGTGTAGGGATGGAAGGGAAGATTAAATGGGAATTGAGAAGGAGATTGAGAAATGAAGAATCTAAGTGTATTGAAAATTTGCTAAGTGATCAAGGTGAAGAAGAGCTTGAATTCCAGGCAGGAGCTCTTGGTTGAGAGATGGTTAGGCTCAAGATATTCCTTAGGCAAAGAGATAATAAAGGGGTTATAGGAGAGCCAAGAATAGGAGGAGGATGAAAACACCACCAGAACCTGCTAATACAGAGAAAACCAGTAATGGCTCCATCAGGATTTGGGATTCCTTCTGTATGTAAAGATTTCCTCCCCACAGGTTAAAGCTCTAGAAAACACAATAGTAGTTTTTTGGGAGATTTCATCCCCTGTGTGAAAAATGAGTAGATCTTCTCCCAGTACCACTCTCACCCCAAACCAGATTTCTTCTCTAAAAGTTAGTAAAGTCATTCATTGCAGTAGGCAGCTTCCTTAATGAACCTGAGCTCTCAGGAAATGGCTCCAGGAGAAAGAAAGGAACTATGATGACACTGCTATGCTGTTAAAAGATCTGAATGTGATCCCCGTTAATGCTAAAAAAAAAAAGATAACAGTTTAATAGTTAGGAAAAAGAGTAGGCATCTATTAGTCTGATCCACTCTTTGTAACTACCCCCTTACTCCCAAAGTCTGTGATTTTCCCAGCAAAACAAGGTAGGTGGTACTGAGAGCTATAAAGGCCTATCTCTCTCTCTGTGAGATTTTTAGTGAAACCTGGTATGGAATAGGGATTGACATATAAAGGCTGATTTATTGGATTATATATAATGTATGTGTATATATGTATATAGTAGAAGCCCCCAAGGTTGTGTTTGTGAGTGTTTTAAAGCATTTGTGCTAAGAAGGGATTCCAGGAAGGGAATATAAAAGTTTTGTGTGATTGTGATAGTATCTGTCAGCTAGTCATGTGTTTGGATTGAAAGAAAAGGGAAAGAAAGGGATAAGGTATGTGATAAGCTCATGTTGAAAGGCAAAAATTTGTATGGATGGGTGTGGGGGCTGGGATTGAAGAGGCAGTAGTGTGCTTTTCCCTTTTTTCTATTTCTTTGGTCAGAACTGCTTTGTAGCCTCTTTATATCTGTGCTAAGGGGCCTGAGCAGAGAGTTCATTTATTCCAACCTGTTCTATCTGTGACAAAAGAAAGACTCTTCGAACAGTCCATTGGACCAGACTCCTGATGGCCAGAATTCCCTGGAAGTTATGTGAGTTCCAGAAGATACACCATTTGATCTCCTTCCTTTCTCCATCTTTTTCTTCCCTTTTATATTCCATCTACTTTTTCAGTCTTCCTTATTCCTTCTACTATATCTCCTATCAAATTCCTCTCTGCCCCCCCAAAGTTTACTTATGAATTGCTTTTCCTCTTGTATATACATACAAATATACACCCATCTATACATTTTCTCAGTACAATGCCTGCACCATAGTAGGGGCTATGTAAATACTTATTCCATTCCTCCTTTCCTATTTCATCTCCCTCTTCCAAGTCATTTGACAACTTTAAATTTTTAGCTTCTTCATCTGTAAAATGAGTTAATAATAGTGAAAGTACTTACATCAGAAGGTTGTTGTGAAGGTCAAATGAGACAGTATTATCTCACACACTTTGTAAAATGTGAAGGTCCATATAAATGTCATTATTACTAATAATGAAAAGAAAAGGTCCTCAAATTTATAGCTTTCCTTCCCCTGCTTATTTTTCTTGTACCCACATTACTGGATAGCCAGTATCCATGTCTTAGGAGGTCAAAGTGACCCACCTACATTCAAAGGAGTCTTCAGTTTCTTGGTCTAACTGGGTCATGCTTCTTTTTTAGACACAATCTGCAAATCAGTTCAGGAAGAAGTACCTTGTTATTACCTATATAAAACCATCAGTTGAATAAAACCTTGATATTCACTACATATTAGAAAAAATATATTTATCTAATATTTTAAGATGTACAAAAGATTCCCTTATAAGAACACTGTGAGGTATTTTGTACAGGTGTTATTGCCATTCTTTTGTTGTTGTTCAGTCCTCTTAGTTATGTTCAACTCTTCATGACTCCATTTGGGTGCTGTTGGGTTTTTTTGGAAAAGATACAGGAGTGGTTTGCCATTTCCTTCTCCAGCTCTTCTTACAGATAAGAAAATTGAGGCCAATAGAATTCAGTGACTTGCCAAGGGTCACACAGCCAATAAGTATCTGAGGCTAGATTTGAGATTAGAAAGATGAGTCTTCCTCATGTCTCCAGGCTTCCCATTGTCCTCTGAACCACCTAGTTGCCCCATTTTCTACAGATGAAGAAATGGAATCAGAGGCAAAGCAATTTGCTTTGCATCACACAACTAGTAGATCATAAAATCACAGAAACTGAAAGTTAAAGGTACTTCATCAGTCTTCTAGTCTAACTCATAAATTAATTAAAAAGAAAGAAGAAATCCATATGTCTAAACAAGTGGTCCATGTCATCTAATCTCTGCTTGAAGATCTCTGCAGAGGAAACCACTACCTCTTAAGGAAGCTTCTTCCACTTTTGGACTTCTTGAATTTTTCTGTATATCCTTTCTAAATTTCCCTCAACATTCTTTTGAAAACAGTTCATATCCTTTGACTACCTATGCATGGAGGAATGACTCTTGGTTGATTATAGGCTTGGGATAGTTCCCTGTATATCTTTGCTATCAGATTGTTATTAAACACAATTGGTGTGAATAGTTTTTTCTTTGCCCCAGTTGCATTGATTTTGTTTGTGCAAAATCTTTTCCCCTTGTTCCAAGAGAAAGATGTCAGAACCTAGATTCAAAACTACTTCTTCTGACTTAAGGAAAAAAGAAATTTTATGATCTACTCGAGGAATGGCTGAGGCCAGCAAATCAAATTCTCTCTGTTATTTTAGGGTAGACATATTTGACTAGTTTGTACTGTGTATATTTTATCTGCAACATACTGAACAGAAGTACATGCTATAAACACATATTAATTAGAGTCAGAAGATACAAATATTTGAGACTTTAGGAAAATAATTTAACCCCGACAAATCTCAATTTTCTCATCTTAGAAAAAAGTATTTCTTTGTATCATCTGTACTAAAGGGTTTTGTGAGGGAAACCTTTAAGAGCTTTAGAAATTTGTTAATATTGCATATTCTGCTTCTTTTTCCTGCTACTAGCATATATATGTGTGTGTATATATATATATATATGGATATTATCTGTGTATTCTGACTGAACTACACGTACTTTGGGTTTACAACTACACCCTAAATTCAGTCATGCAAATTGTCAGATGCTCATCAGACAGAAATTAAGGCAGGCATGAAAAGCACAATTAAAATGACTTAAATGTAATCACGGGATAGTTTATAGTACAATAGAGAGGACACTGGAATTAGTGGTAGAAGTCATTCTACTAATTCAAGTTCCATTTTTTTCCTGACTGTGGGTCTGTTTCCTCATCTGAAAAATGTTGATAAGAATACTAGAATAGTTTACCTCACTGTGTAGTTGTGAAAAGTATGCTTTAACAACTTTTAAGTGCTAGATTGTGTGAATCTATTGTTATTATTACTTCTCCTCCTGCCCCTCCCTCCATTATTACAGGATTATCGCCGGAATACCAATAGCTAGATTCCCTTGGCATTTTAGAAATTGTGCATTCTTACACACCAGAACCACCTCAGTGTAATTTCTGACCCAGTACCTAGAAATCAGCAAGTCTTCCTTCTGGAAGGAATAGGTTCTGACTCCATCTTTTTAGAAGACACTTTCTTGAATTTAATACCACTTTTGATCTTCTCCAACCAACTCACCTCCTCCACCCCTTTCCTTTCTCCCCTCCCCATCCGCCTGGCTCCACATGCTTGACAAAACTCCGCCCAATTCTAACTCTCAGCCAGCAAACCGGGCCTTTCTGAACCTCCCTTGGTTCCTGGTCCAGGCCAAAGGGCTCTTTATCCTACAAAATACATATCAAAATGTCCTCAAGGGTCTGAATAGGCAGTTTCCTGTGACCCTCAGAGCCTGTTGTGTCACTTCCCCACTCAGGAAACAAGAATAATGTTTGGGATTGTGGTTGGTTCTAGAATAGAAAGCTATGCTCCCAGGCCTTGTATACTGAAGGGAGGGAGAGAGGAAAACATGGGGGTGACTAGCAGAGCTCAGAATCTTGGGTTGATGATGTGACATGAAAATGATGGGTGGGTTAAGGAGAAGGCTTATGGACAAAGGGAACATTTCACATGGATTTGGGACTGCACTGGGAAAACTTCTGGATCCAAAGGTATATACAGTATTGCCAAATTTATACTGAAGGGGGGGGAGGGGGATGAGGCCGAATATTGGCCACAAATGCACAGGCCCTCTATTGTCAAACAGAAGTGATAGGAGCTTCTTGCCTATGTGTGGGTCAAATAGAACATATATGAAAACACATCAGGGCAATTTTTAGGTAAAGTGGGGGCAGGGTCAAAGGAGGAGAGTCAGTTCTTTTGAAAATGCTAGCTTTTGAACACTATTTGTAGAAACATTTATCTGGACCCACCTTGGTTCTGGCCAGAAGAAAGCCACACTCTCACCCTTCCCCTCTTCAAGTCTGTGCTTTTTCTTAGATTGGTGCCCTTTGGATCCTTCCACATCCCTCCATCCCAGATCTTAACTCTGCCCAAGACTCAAGAGAGCTGGGGGCTAGTTAAAGGTAGGGTAGCTGCTCTATAGTATTTTTTCTTTCAGGGGCTGTGCTTTTCATGAGAAATACTACCCACTCATCCCCCAGTCAGGGCTACTTGGAGGCTAGAAAAAATGAAATCCTTATATTAAAAATTCTTCTCCTTGGGTCTCTCCCTCTTCCTCCCCGTCCCCTTCTTCTCTCCCAGCCCAGAGAAACTAATTTCCAGACCTTTAACGGGAAGCTCCTCAGAGTCTGCTTTTGAGATGTGGGTTGTGCTTTGCTGAGAGGTTCTTCCCCTCCCCCTGCTTCCACCCCCTCCACCCCCACCCCCCACCCCCCACCCCCGTGCCCATAGCTTCTGGAGGAAGCCAGAGCGTGAAGAGAGACGAGCAAACACAAAACCTCACTCCCTCTTTGAAAGAGGGCTTTACTTTCCTGGGAGAGCTGTCTGAGCTTAGAGCTTGTGCTACTTCCGCAACTCTGGGAGCGACCTCGCGGAGTTTGGGGTATTGATTTCTGCGAGAGCAATACAGAGGGCCAGGTCAGAAGGAAAGGTGGGCATACCTTCCTGTCCCCTAGTGGTGAGAATGACTTTTTCCGTGGATGGAAAGTGGTAGATACGCTTAGCGACTTCCCTTGGATCTCTTGACAAGAGTGTGAATAGGTGAATAAATCCATATATTTGTGTTTTTGTGATGGAGGAACTTAAAGGATTTATTATTAGCAATATAATAATAAAAGCTTGGACCCTCGCCAAGAGTCAGGGTGTCACATTTCCCTCGGGAAGCCAGTTACATCATGGAGACAAAGTGCAGCTGGACTTTATAGGACGACTGAACAACCTCTTTCCCTTCAGACCCAAACAAACCTTACCTTTGCCTGTCGGTTGGTCTTTCTCTGTGGGTGTGCCCAGTCCTACCAATGCCTACTCTTTCTGCGGAACTATTAACACATTAATATTATCAATTGCAGGCAGCGTATGTGCCATCGGGGATTTATTAAAACATCTGAAGCAAGTCGTTTCAAAGTACTGATTTGTTTTATAGTCAGTATTACATTTTATGACAGGCACATTTGCCAGAAAAGAGAGCGCAAACGCACCGGCACTACTCCAGCTTATCTGAACGTCCCCCTCTTTTCTCTCCCCCCAATTGCTTTGCAAATTTATGAATTCCAACTTCGTTGGCCGAGAACTGAACTGACCCTTTGCTGATTAGCCCTTCTGGGGAAAGAGGGTATTTTGGCGCACCCCTTGAATTGCCAGAAGCAACCAGAACAACCCCGTTGATTTTCGAATCATTCTTCCTCGAAGGCATGGCACTAACATGTTAGAAAAATCAAGTAGAATGCGGGACATTTTCCTGCCTCTCTCTTAATCGGCACGAAGACCCTTGGTATTGTTCTGCTATTCAGACATCCTGCCCAAATTAGAATAGAAGCGGGCTCCCTTGCAGCCCAAAGGATTGTAATCGAAAACCCCCGAGAAGATAGAGGTGCTGACAGAGGGAATGAATCGCTCACGTGGAAATGGCATTTGTTTCCTGGCAACATTACCATCTATGTCACCCCCTCTACTCAAAACAAAACCAACCTCCCTCCGTGCCACCCCCTCAAGCAACGACCCCCCCAAAAGGAATGGGAAGAATTCGAATCTCTTGGGGGATGGAAGTGGGAGTAGGGGAAATGGAAGAAAGAAAACTACAACCCCATCCCCACTCCCACCTCCACCTTGATTTGTCTTCCAATCTAGGCTGTAATTTTGGTGCTCAATCCCAGGCTCTGTGCGCTCTGGGAAGGGAGATAGCGCTTCAAAGTCCCTCCTGAATGTTCCCAGGGAGCGGGTTTGTAATATTTTACAGCAGCTGTTTAACATTTCCCTACCTAGTTATTAAACACGAAAGGGAGTAAATTAAAACGGTAAAGTAAAATGAAATAAAAGGCGTCTTTTCTTTCTGTAAAGAGACAACACCCAATTAAGGAATATTTGAATCCCACAAAAATGCAGACTCTCTGGGGTGACATAAAACTTCTCCTTTTAAATCAGGAACAAACCCCGGAAAATTAGGGGCAGGCCCAAGGGGGTACTTCTTTAAAACAAAAAAACCCCAACAACTCCAGACTCTTGAGATTGGGTTTTTTCCCTCCTTCCCTTTCCCCTCCCCTTCACAGTCCTGGGGGAGCATTAAACTCAACCAAGTTCTTATAGTAAGAGATTTTTGGACTCTAGTCAGCCAAGCCCTTCACCCACAATACCTCATGGTTCTATTCTAGTTTAGGAGATTGTTTCTTCTTCCTTTCTCTCCACCCTCAGTGTTACTTCTTTCTTTTACCCTACATCATCCTTCCAGTCTTTGCTCTCTTTTTTTGGTCTCATTCTCCCCACTTCGTTCCAGTAACTTCCTGACTCACCCAGGTTATGCTTCATCCCCATTCCAGCTTTTCTCCTGCTCTCTAGGTGAGGAGGTTGACTTTTTCATCCTCTTTGGGCCCTCCAGGGACATTGCCTGGATCCGTAGGAAATGAAGCATCTTTTCTAGACTCCCTTGCTTTGTTCCTCTTCCAGTCTTATATATCAGAAGTTTTCCACCACGGAATAAAGGGTTTTCTTGGACTAACCTTTATCTGAATAATTTGGAAATCTAGACAGTGATGTAACTAGACAGGTGTAAGTCAAAGCCAGAAGACCAAAGCTAGCTTCAGCTGGCCATTTATCACATTTTTTTAACTCTACCATTTCTGGAAATACTGCCATCTTGAACTTCTCAAATGCAACAATCATTTATTTTCATTATTTGCCTCTCCCATACTTGGTACAATGACCTTCACATAGTAGGTGTTCAGTGAACAGAATAGTTACAAGTTGGGTTGTTTTTATTTCCTCAGTCTCTGTTGGGGGGATCATTCTCCTTTCCTTTGGTTCTATTAATTGGAACAGAGGGCAAGGGGAAGGGTAGGAGGGAGGAAAAGGCAAAGGAAGGGGAGGAATTTGTATTTCTTGAAACTTCCATAGGGCACAGAGATTCCTAATTAATGCTTCAACCCTGGCTGCCTTTCCTGGCTTTGATGCCTTGGAAACCCTGCACAATTTTCTCCAGCATTAGAGTATCTAGGATAGGAGCCAAAGGTTTAAAGTTTAGTGCTCGTTATACCACTTTCTGAAAAGAAATTTATTTTGCCTTTTTTTTTTAAACAAGTATAGGCCATTTTGTTGGTGTTTGCCATGTGTCATCTCGTTTTTGACTTTACCCTTAAAGCACCAAAAGAATTCAACAGGCATACATATTTCTGAACTCTAGTGTGTGTTTGTAGCCAAGGGTAGGGTGTGGGGTTGGGGGACAAGAAAGAGAGAGAGAGAGAGAGAGAGAGAGAGAGAGAGAGAGAGAATGACAGAGAGGAAAAAGGCTCATAGAAAGAGTCTGAACGTGAGCATTGGTTATTAGTATTCCATTAAACCTTCCAGATAGACTGTTCTTAGGCCTGTTCTACCCATGCATACATGACCATCATAATCCTCCTATTTTATTTAATAACCACATTCCCCTTTTACAATATGCCTGAGGACATTAATGGATAAAAATAGGGAAACCTACCAGCAACAAGATAATCTCTGGGCCAAACTACTTGTAAATGAATTTATCTGTTCCCTTCCTTTGGGACCAGATCTCCTCTCCTGCCACATGCACAGACAGACTTTTCCTTCCCTTTTATCTCTAGTGTCACTATTCTAGTAGATTTTTCCTTTCTTATCTATACCTATACCAAATAGTCTAATTGGCATCTATACTTGTGCTAGGTATTGGGGTTACAAAGATGAAATTGCACCTTCTTAACCACAAGAAATTTAGAGTCTAATGAGAGACAAAGAATAAAATAGCTACACTAATAATTATGATGTTAAATGTACTGTAGTTGTAAATAGGTGGTCTAGGGAAAGGACTCTGAGCCACAGAAGGAAGGAAGAAGAGATTTCTTTCAGCTAAGTGTTGAGGATTAAGGAAGATTTCCTGGAAGAGTGGCACCAAAGTTAGATCCTTAAGAAAGGGAACATTTCAATAGGCTAAGACAGGGGTGGGGTGGGGGCATCCACCCAGGTCCATGGTCAGGGAAGAGTATAGGCAGTGGAAACAGAAAAGGTCTGGGGAGGGGTAGGAGGGGGAAACGGGGTACAATGAATACAATATAATAAAATATAATACAATATAGTAGAGTAGAGTATAATGTGGAACATAAAATATGTGAAATGGAGTGAGTAGTATGAGATAAAGGTACGAAGGTATGTTTAAGCTAAGTTGTGGAGGGCTTTGATTGACAGCATAGTTTATTCTTTATTTGGTAGGCAACATGGAGCCACTGTTTTTCTCACCAATTAACAAGCAATTATTTTCTCTCCCATACTCCCACACCTAAAAAAAAAAGCCAACTAACTGACAGTTTCTGATGTCAAGGGGTGCATGGGATCATAAATCAGCTCCATCTACTCATTTCATATATGAAAAAGCAAAAGACTTGAGAAGTTTTAAATGACTTGTCTAAGATCATACAGATAGTAAATGGCAGAGTTAGGATTTGAACCCAGGAACTCTGACTTCAGAATTCTCCTTCTAATGCATATACAATTGCGTTTTCTCACATGAACTGCTTCTGCAGTTTAAGATGGCAAAAACTTGGGGTCTTTTTGAGATCTTATGAGAGCTGGAAGATTAGGAAATTTTATTTTTCTTTTGAGGCTATGTTGGGATACAAAGCTTTTTCCTGATTTCTGCAGGTGATATCAGACAAGGACATAAATATTAATTTTTAAATGAATAATGATCCTCTTTACTCTTTACAGTAATAGAAAATCCTGCATTAACAGAAAGACCTCTAATGGCCACTTGAGTCATCTAACATTACCTTCTTTATTTTGTAGGCCTGAAAAAAACATTATGGGTCCCCAGAATTCATATACTGCACCTAATTAGGTAAGGGAAGAGGCATATGGTGTTTTATATGAGAAAAGAGGTACATTTTCTATGAATAGCATAGATATGTGAACAGACAGGCTGACAGATGATTTCAATTTATCAGATCACACAATATGGGCATCCACACTGTGTGAAAACCCCCAAAGCTTTATAAACTTATGAACGTCCTGCCTGTTTTCTACATTTTCTTTCCTTGCTTTTCCTTTCCAAAATTGTGGAGTGAAGGTGGGAAGGATCTTGCTTAAATACTGTGGGATCACTATGCCAGAATTCCCCTTGGGGTTCCCTTTCTGTGGTTTTTCTAATGTTTCACTATTTTTGCTATTTTGATGAAATCTTCTCTTTCCTACAAATTCTGTTGTCTTTTCTGCTAACTGTACATGCCTATTTCTCCATTATATTCCTGCAGGATGCATTAGAACTCTACAACAGACTCTCTTACACCATTTTTATTTAAGACTGCATAGATTTAGAAACAATGGTGTTTTTTTTCTTTGCGATGTGCTTTTTGTTTTGTTTTATTTTGTTTTGTGTAATTTCCATGTCCATAAGAAAGGTAGAAAAGTCTGAAGGCATTCCGGCTTTCATTTTTTTTAACAGAAGAAACCAAAAGCCAATTGTATTTTGGACAGAAATGCTACTTCTTGTTTACTTATTTGCTTCATGTGCTTATTTTCACATGGATTTATTTTGCCAACTATTGCTTGGCCTGTTCCTTCATAGAATATGTGGGTTATTGAAGTAGCAATGCTTTAAGTGCTTCCAAATAGAGTAACCACTAATGCTCCTTGGAAATCTGAAGATCTAGGTTGAAGTAAAAACTTCCTATTGTGAAGCTGAGATTTTTTTTTCCATAATAGCTTTTCTATAATATTATTAAGTATTATAGGAATCTTGCCATGAAGTCTGGACACTTCATTTCTTACATTCTACAGCATAATTCTTGTGGAGGGGTAGAAATCAGAAAAAAAAACAGGAAATTTAAAAAACTTTTTTTTCAACAGAAAAATAGGTTTTAAACTAATGTAATCTGCAAGAGCATGTAAATAAAGAAACATTTTAAATAATGGATATGTAATCTTATTGGTACTCATTCTACTATTGCAGGTGAGAACAGTCCTTCTTCCCTCAAACATCTCCTCATACTGGAGCTATCTATGTCTTTCCATATAGCCTCCATAAAGTATTTATGCAATTGACTGGTATCTTTCCTCTGTTTCTTTTAATATTTCAAAGATAACATTGCAGCGTTCAGGTTGTCCATATGCTATTCCTTGTTCTTATTACATGATTGGCCCTATTTCCATTTCTTGTTATTTATGTTCCTAATGATGCCTTTCCCACCATTTCTTATGTCATTATTAATATGCTTCAGCCTGTTTGTACCTACCATATATGATCTCATTGTCATTTTGGTAACTATTTCCTAAGATCATAGTTTTCTATAATTTTCAGCATTCTATAGTAGGTAGAGAAGACCTCAGGACTAGGAAGACCTGGGTTCAAATCCTGTCTCTGCTATATATTGACTCTGACCCAGGGCAAATCACTTCCTAGTATTCTATACAACTCATATAAGATTAAGTTGCACAGAAGGCGCTGAAACTCTCACTTGATTCTTCTATTCCCTGTTATGAATACTCTATTTTTTTTTTAACCCTTAACTTCTGTGTATTGGCTCCTAGGTGGAAGAGTGGTAAGGGTGGGCAATGGGGGTCAAGTGACTTGCCCAGGGTCACACAGCTGGGAAGTGTCTGAGGCCGGATTTGAACCCAGGACCTCCCGTCTCTAGGCCTGGCTCTCAATCCACTGAAGCTACCCAGCTGCCCCTACTCTATTTCTTTTGACCTCTGTAGCTAAACTCAATATCTATAACAGGGCTTTCCAATTTCTTCAATTCACTCTCTTATTAACCCTTTACAGTTTGGCTTATCATTCTACCAAAGCTACTTTCTCTAATATTACCAGTGATCTATTAGTTGCCAAATTCTTATCTCAGTCCTCCTTCTCCTTGACCTCTTTGCAGCCTTGGACACTATTGATCATTCTCTCCTCAATGATACTCTCTTCTATCTAGATTTTAGGAACACTGACCTTTCTTGGTTCTCCTTCTACCTATTTCACTGTTTCTTCTCTGTCTCCTTTGCTGGATCCTTCTCTGAATCATGCTCTTTAACCATGGTATCCCTCAGTGTTCTATCATGTGCTCTCTTCTCTTCTCCTTCCATACTACTTCACATGGTGATCTCATCCAATCCAGTGGGTTTAATTACCATCTCTATGCTGATGATTCTCAGATCTACCTTTCTTGCCCCAGACTTGCTGCTGACCTCAAATCTCATATCTCCAATTGCCTTTCAGACATCTGAAACAGATGTCTATTACATATCTTAAATTCAGAATGTCCAAAACAGAACTCATATTTCTCCCTAAACATTAACCCCTTCCATCTTCCCAATTACTGTCAAGGGCACCATGATCCTTCCAGACTCTCAGGCTTACAATCTAGGAATCATCCTGGATTCTTCACTATCTCTCATCTCTTGTAACCAATTTGTTGCCATTGCTTATGAGTTTCACTTTTGCAATATCTCTCAAATGCATCCCTTTCTCTGACACTGCCACCACCCTAGTGCAGGCCTTCATCTCCTCCTTCCAGGATTCCATATGTTCACTATTCAGCCATTAAAGTGATTTTTCTAAAGTACAGTTCTGATCATGCTACATGCCTCATCTGTATAGATCCCTCTAAACTCCAATGGCTTCCTATTACCCAACATACTCGGTTTGGCATTCAAAGCCCTTCATTATCTAGTTCCTCTCCTACTTTTTCAATCTGCTGACATCTTCCTCCCCAACACATACTCCTCTTCTCTCCAGTGACATTGACCACCTGGCTGTTCCAGGCACAAGACTCTGCCCATTTTCTTTGGCCTTTGACTATTGACATTCTTTAAGTCTCAGCCAAAATCTCACCTTCTACAAGAAGACTTCTCTAACCCCTCTTAATTCCTGTTTCTTCCCTCTCTTAATTATTTCCTATTCCTCTTGTATATAGCTTGTTTTGTGTACATTTATTTGTGTGTTCTTTCCCCCATTTGATTCTAAGCTTCTTGAGAACAGGGACTGCCTTTTTTTTTTTTTTAATGACCCTTACCTTCTGCCTTAGGATCAATATTGTGTTTTGATTCCAAGGCAGATGAGAGGCAATGGCTAGGCAGGGGGGATTAAGTAACTTGCCCAGGATCACACAGCTAGGAAGGGTCTGAGGCCAAATTTTAGGGACTGTCTTTTGCCTCTTTTTGTATCCCTAGCACTTAACTTGGTGCTTGGCACATAATTGATGATAATAAATGTTTACTGATTGATTGAATTTACACTGAAATGAGGTAGTTCCCTCATTTAGGGAATTCTCTTTATCAAATGAAATCACAGATCCAGTCCCTATCTCTATTCCTCTGACTTTACCAGGCGAATATTGGCATTAAAATATGGGCTTTTGAGTAGCTTGGGATCATTAAAAGTGCTGTGCTATTTCCCCAATACAATGCAATATAATTTATTTTTCCTATATAATTCTAGCCCCAGCTCAGTATCAATCCACATATTCTGACTGACTGACAGACAAAACAAAATACCACTAATATAAAATCCAACCTATAACTTGTGATAATGAGAGAAATAAATGCATCTTAGAGTACAGAAATGGAAGGCAAGGGAACAAGGGCTCAAAAGTAGGTTCCATTATGAGAGCGGCTATAAAGAGTCACCCACACAGATTCAAACACATTCAACTGGGGAAAAAATAGTTATGGCCATAAGGATACAGAAGACCATAGAAGTCCTCCCACACTGACAAGTCTATAATGACTCATCCATTTCAATGGACTACCTAACCAATTCCATTTTGGAATCCATAGTATAAGCAATCTGCACTTTTTGTACATTTCTTTTTTCCAAGACAGATTAGATTGATTTCTATATTGTTTGCAGATTTCATTAAGGAGGCATAATTTCTGGGACTCAATCAATGTATTCAGCAAAAATCATCTGTGAATAGGAGCATTGAGGGACTTCATTATCTATGAGAAATCCTTCTATTTGGACGTGTTCCATGACCTTAGCGAATAACTTAGGGATTCTAAACATTTTTGTTTTTTAAAATAAGGCAATACTATTTTTAAAAGTATAGGGATAAGGGAAGAGACATTTTCTTCATGTCTGTAAGGAAATATCTGTAAATGTCTAAGTTAAATATAGATTCTTACAAGAAGTACAAAATTCTGGCTCATAAAACTTAGAACATGCACTTAGTCTTAAACTTCCTCATCTTTCTGCTTAAACTATTTAGAACTAATCTACCTGCTTTGACCCCAGTTTTGACCTCAATCCTCAAGGCAGTCTTTGGGACTAACAAATTGTCTTGAGAGTACTATAACTTTGAAATGTTATTTGTAAAAATGAACAGACTTTTGGCAAGTTGATACATGGAGAAAATAAGAATTAGGTAGATGACTAATGAAAGTGTTTAATAGGGATGTATTTGAGAAACTCAAACATTCATGAATTTTATGACTGGTTTACACAGCTCAAAGTGAAATGGAGAGTTGGAAACTGCCCAGTGAATTTGGGTAGTGTACATAGCTAATTGGATAATGAAAATGGCTTTAGAACAGGATTCCTATAGACCAACATCAATATCAGTTCTATATCTTCTTAATTATGAGGCAAATATGTATAATCTATGTAAGTCATTGATTTTGTGTAAGTAGATGGATATCTGGTTGTGATTGCATGCATATTATGGGAATATTGATTTTTTTTTTAAAATGGAAACCATATAAGCCAGAGAGGAGCTAGAACTGTAAATTTAACACAAAAGCAACACTTTGGAGGCACCTTTCTCCTTTGTTTCATAAAGCATCCAAGAGACTCAAAGATGAAGAGAGTTGAGGGATAGGAAGCTACTAAACATGGCTTGAAAGCAAATTTTTCTCCTTGGAGATTTTTAATACAGCATACTGAAGAACTGTCAGGGAGATAACAGAAGTAAAAGACTTTTGATATTTAGTTTGAAACAAAGCACAGAGACATGAGAGTCAAACATAACCGAGAGAGGAATATCAAAAAGGAAAGTGAGCCACACTTATTGGTTCCTACTTTCACATGTTCAGGTCTTTCAGACAAAACCCCCATTAAATAATCACTATTGCTCTGCTGCTATAGTAGCAGCCAAAGGTAGGTGACCATTCCTGACTTCCTTGAGGCTCTATCAGTCCTTTGTATCACCTTTTGATACCTTACTGGCCAAAGTTGAGCTCTGAAGTCATCAGCTTAGCCTTTGAGGCTGAAATTGATCTGGGTGTGTGATGTCCTAATCTAGAGATATTCTTCCCACTCACATACTGTTACATGCATATGCAAAAAAAGAATGTAGTTTATGGAGTTAGAGATAGAGATTAGTCAGTCAGGGTCACTGTGGCAGCGAAATCTATTCTACTTGACCAATGGGAACAATAACAAGCTAATCTATTTCAATTTGTTGGAAAATTTTAGGTACAGCATCGTTTTAGAATTTTGGGTTACTTCGTTTAGAAATTCAAATATCTTGTCCTTTTGGGCAGCATAATAGAATTTAGAAGTGGAAAGGACAGGAGAGATTGTGTCACAATCAGAAATAAATGCTCCTTGAGTTCGGAGAGTCTCACTTTTGTCTTCCTATCTCTAGTGCCCAGCATGGAGTTTTGTACAAAACAGGTAAAGACACAGATATGCATAGAGTGAGGGCCAGGTGAGTCAGTATAACTCAGCATACATTCCTGGCTCATGTTCAGCTCAAAGCTGCATTATAAATGGCAAGATCCAGTCCTCTTATTTTACTCATGAGAAAACTGAGACCCATAGAAGGGGAATGACCTACCCAAGATCACATATCTAGTGGCTGCCCTCAAGATTCAAATCAAGGTCCTTAGATTACAAATCTAGTTCTCTTTCAATATTGTTGCATAGCCTCTAGCCACTCACTACCCTTTAGTCCCAGGTGATTCAATGCAAAGCACCTACTTTTTATCTATGGAATAATGCCATTGTTTAGTTATTTGAGTTGTATCCAATTTTTCATGACCCTATTTAAGGTTTTCTTGGAAAAAATATTAGAATGGTTTGTCATTTCCTTCTCCAGCTCATTTTAAAGATGAGGAAACTGAGGCCAACAGGGTTAAGTGATTTGCCCAAGGTCAAACAGCTAGTAAGTCTCTGAGGCTAGATTTGAACTCAGGAAAAGGAGTCTTCCAGCTTCCAGGCCTGGCACTCTATTCACCACGCCACCTAGTGGCCCCACCTGAGCTATACCTGATCATATTTTTCATAGAGGATCTTTTTAACTTCCTATTTGGGGGAAATTTTAACTTAAGCTTTAAATAACTTTGTCAATAGAGTGCTTCGATAGAGGTTTAATGAGCTGAAGAGAGAAAAAATAGTCTAGTCCCCCACTCTTTAGAGGCCAGGCTCCTCCAGGACTGAACCCAAATCATACCACCTATGTAAATCTTGGGAGAAGGGGACCCTTAGTGGAGAAAAGAATGAGAGAAATATCCATTCCATTGGGTCAAACAGCAATTTCTTAATGTTAGACTACAAAAATGTTTAAACTTACAGGTATTTATTAACAAATAGATAAGTAAAACATCTCAAGTGGCCCATTATATTCATTATACTTCATCAAAAGTAAAGACAGCTTTGAGGAATTGTTTGTTTAAAAGATATTTTCCATTAACCTCAGACCCGCAGTTTCTGGGCAGCAATCAAGGTTTTGTTCTTTTGGTCAGTCAGGGATTGAGTTTATTTTGGGCTTTAGGTATAGGATGATCATCTCCAAAAATCATACTAATGCAGAAATCTCCTTTTTAACTCAGTTGATATCCTATTTTGGAACTCAGGAACTTCTTGCCAATGAGGTTGCCACTAAGGTTAAAAAAAATGTCCATTTATCATGAAGGAAAAACTTTCTGTATCTTCATCTATTAATTAATTAATTTATTTATTTTTTGCATTTTTAAAGCCTTAACTTCTGTGTTTTGGCTCCTAGGTGGAAGATTGGTAAGGGTGGGCAATGGGGGTCAAGTGACTTGCCCAGGGTCACACAGCTGGGAAGTGTCAGAGGCTGGATTTGAACCTAGGACCTCCCCTCTCTAGGCCTCACTCTCAATCCATTGAGCTACCCAGCTGCCCCCATCTATTAATTTAAAAAGAGGTCCCTATTCAATACATTCTCAGGGCTGTCTATTATCTCTGGGATTAAACCTAAATATTTCATTTAGGTTTAAATGGCATTCAGGTAGAGGAAGCCAGTGACTACTACTCTGGTCCCCTCTACCTGAATGCTATTTATGTCTTATTTCAGGATTTTCCAGTATATATTATTTTAATCCTTACCTTCTATCTTAAAATCTGTACTAAGTATCCATTCTAAGGCAGAAGAGTAGTAAGGGCTAGGCAACTGAAGTTAAGTGACTTGCCCAAGGACCACACAGATAGGAACTATCCAAGGTGAAATTTGAACCCAAGTCCTCCAACTTCAGGTCTGGCATGCCATCTACTCTGCTACCTAGCTGCCCCCTGTTTTCTAGTAGCCTTAGAGGGGCAGAGGCTATCTGCCAGTGGTTCAGGTCTCTGCTAGGAGACTTCCATTAATTTTATTTTATTATTTTATTTTTTTAAACCCTTAACTTCTGTGTATTGGCTCCTACGTGGGCAAGGGGGTCAAGTGTCTTGCCCAGGGTCACACAGTGTCTGAGGTTGGATTTGAACCTAGGACCTCCCGTCTCTAGGCCTGACTCTCAATTCACTGAGCTACCCAGCTGCCCCACTTCCACTAATTTTAAGGGTCTCTACCCTACCCTAGTTCCATTTAACTACTTAACAGATTAGATTTTACAAAATAATATTTACTCCAAAGGTGTAACAAGAACTAATATACAAACACCCTATATATAAATACCCTTCCCACCTTAGATCATCTCAGTCCCTAGGGAGCACAGGGGGATAAGGTTCCCAGATTAACTAAATTGCTGCTTAGTAAAGTCACACCAAGTTCTGGCATCTCCAAGCTTCCCTGCTCAG
The DNA here is from genome assembly GCF_016433145.1 of Gracilinanus agilis. Lineage (NCBI taxonomy): Eukaryota > Metazoa > Chordata > Mammalia > Didelphimorphia > Didelphidae > Gracilinanus > Gracilinanus agilis. Next base: position 524,635,192 of record NC_058132.1, read on the forward strand.
CTGCCAGCAATATCTGGCTTGTAATCTCTTTTCCAAGGTTGTTATATTAGTTTCTGAGACCATAGACTCTGTTGCCTGCACCAAAATCTGAAAAGGACAAACAAGACAGTCCTAAAACTCAAGCCTATTTCCAAGGGCCACAGGACCTAAAAGGGAGATAATCCTTTTCCTTTCTCAGTTCATGGTGCCTGTGCTGTGGGTGAACTGGACATTCATTCCCCAGATGATACTGGAAAGAGAATAACTATCCCAGGCTGATAGTTTTAAAGATGAAAACTATTTTGGTGATGTAGCCAATGGAAAGAGACTGCTCACACAGTAGGAGAGCTTAAGATGACTTCACCCAGAAGCACATTCCTACCATCTCCTACAACAGGGGTCGGCAACCTTTTTGGCCGTGAGACTCATAAACGCCACATTTTTTAAAATGTAATTTTGTGAGAGCCGTACAGTGCTCACAGTGTGCACTGCTGTAACTGTGCGCGCTCTTGTAACAGCACCTGAAAAAAAATTGACTTTATGGCTCCTGAAGAAAGAGACATATCTGGCCCTCAAAAGAGCCAGATATGGCTCCAGAGCCATACATTGCCGACCCCTGTCCTACAAGGATGCTTTCATCTTATATGACCTGGGGATGTACAACAAAGTCCCTTAACATTCAGTTCTCTCAATTTTAAAGTTCTTCATAACCTGATCTCTTTCTGTCCTTCCAGTCTTCTTATACCTTACTCTTCAATCCCACTCTCAACATCCACATCCTCTGCAATCCAAAGGATACTGACTTCTTTTCTATTCCTTGAACATGAGTCTCTCTTCTCTTGGTTCTGAAGATTTTCACTGTCTATCCTCCATTCCTAGAGTGCTCTCCTTCTACACCCTCACCTTCAGGCTGCCCTGGCTACATTTTAGTTTCATCTAAAATCCCTCCTTCTACACAAAACCTTTCCTAGTCCCTTTGGATCTCTTCATCCAGTCTCTGGTTTGTACCTAGTCTCTTCCAGGAGACTGTAAACTGCTTGAGGGTAGGAATTGAAACTTTCTTTTCTTTTTTCCTTTGTATCCCTAGCAACTACTGCTTGGTGATTGAATTCCCAATGTGTGAAATAAAAATGAGTTTGAAGAGGAAAAAAAATTCTACCTTTTTTTCTGGCAACTTTTCCCACCTCAGAATTTTGACCCATTGGTAAGAAGCCAATGCAGATTATCAAAAGTTCTTCAATTTAGTGGGCTGCCTAGGACATTATGGGCTTGCCCAGAGTTATATAGCCAGGATGTGTTAATGACAGAGTTAGACTCTAGGTCAGAGATGGTGAATCCTCAATGAGTTCCAGTGCCCAAAGGGCAAATTCAAACTGTCTGTGAACCCCCAAGTTACTGGAGAGAGCTGAGGGAGAAAGTGCTTGCTTTGGTGGATGGACAGAGGGGTGGGGCATGCAAAAAAATGTCCTCTAGGTTATCTTGACTCCAAGATCAACTTTTTCATCCAATATACTACATGGCATCTCTTCTTGGTAGACTTGCTTTGGTTAATTGAGATCCATTGCATATAGGTCCATTTGGAACCTTTTGGATCTGATGCCTCAGGCCCACTTATGAAACATAAAACATTTGTTTATGAAATGGCTTATCTAGCATTTCCTTGGGATAGAAACATACTTATAGTTGACTTCTTCAGTTGGAATGCTTGGTTACTTTGTTGGCAATTGACAGGGGCTGTCCTTTTTCCTGCTAAAGATGCCAAAACAGAAAGAAGTCTGTGTTCATTTCCTGATTGTTGTTCGGTCATTTAGTTGTGTCTGACTCTTTATGACCCTGTGGACCATACTCTCCATGGGGTTCTCATGGCAAAGGTACTGGAATAATTTGCCATTTCCTTCTCCAGTGGATTTTAAGGCAAAAAAGAGTCAAATGACTTGTTCAGGGTCCCATAGCTAGTAAGTTATCTGAAGCCAAATTTGAACCTGGATTCCTGACTCCAGGCCCAATTATCCATTGAGCTATCTAGTTGCCTCTGTTTATTTTCTACAGTACAGGAAATAAATGCATAGATCCATAGAATGCTGAGGATGCATATATGAGTATTATTCATTGTTTATTTTTAGTAGCATTGTAAGGGATATCAACTGCTTGTGCCCTTCTCAAGAAAGTCCTTGAGGTTCTATTAATAAAACCTTTTATTCTCTATAACTCAGCTCAGGGGGCAGCTGGGTGACTCAGTGGAATGAGAGCCAGGCTTAGAGACAGAAGGTCCTACATTCAAATCGGATCTCAGACATTTCCTAGCTGGGTGACCCTGGGCAAGTCACTTAACTCCCATTGCCCAGCCTTTACTGTTCCTTCTGCTTTGGAACCAATATATATATTGATTCTAAGGTGGAAGGTAAGGGTTTAAAAAAAAAAAACACTCTCAGCTCAGGGTTTTGATCTTGCAGTGGAGCAGCTTAATGTTTTTCTGTACCTGTCTTCACCCTGAGAATTATCATGATCCTTTCTGTGCAGAGAGCTCAGGAACCGCTTTTCTAGAGCACCTCAGAATAGAGATGGTAGAGACCCTAAAAGTCCCTAAACTCTTCCCTTCCTAGATTAGCAAACTAAGGCCTAGAATGGCAAAGTCAGATGTTCAAGAATACACAGGTAGTAAATGGTAGACCTCAGGGCTCTAATTAGAAATGGTATGTGCTTTCTGTTGTACAAACTATAGGAAGGATCTTCCCTTTGAGTTGAACATGTTTTTGGGAGGAGATTTTCTTCAGGAAATTAGTTGGATTGCTAAAGAAATTCTGTGTTTAGTAATTATGAAAGAGGTTCCATATTGTTTTATTTTTAAAACACATTGAAGGGAGAAAAATTATCAACATTAATAATTCAAAAACTCAATCTCCCTCCCTCACAAATGTACCACGTTTATTAGCTGATGAATGTCAACTTTAGAAAAAAAAAACACAAAACCCCTTTTTCAACATTCATGCTGATGAAAGGGGCTCAAAGTACCAGAAAAAAACACTTCTTTTTCACAAGTCCCCACACTGCACATTAGTAGTGGTTATTATTTTATCATCATCTCACAGATGGGGAAGATGAGAGTTTATGGTCATAGAATGGGTCCAGCAGACTTAAGATAAGATTAATCTTAAAAATAAAATGTTAACTCTGTTCAGACTTTGAGAAATAAAATATCCTTTGAGTAGAACATATAATGAAGCACTTCCATTTGACATACTAGTCAACTCCTTTGGGGTGAAATGAAAGTAGTAGTAATCTTAGTAATTAATCTCCGTACATATGAAGATATCCAAAAGTTTAATCAAGAAAATATTTAATTAAAACCAGTTAGCTCCCAGATAAGTAAATAAGTGTTAGAACTAAGGAGGCTATCTTTTAGATTTTGCAAATCAGAAATCAGATTTGTACAACTTGTCATCATATGAATGGTTTTATCCAATGTATAAAATGTCCACAAGGAAAGGTCATCTTTCCCAAATAGCCTGTGTGAGCAAATAGAAATAAGCACACAACAAATGAATAGCCTGAAAAGAAGCCTGGCATATCTTGTAGGGAAGTGTCTTTTAAAGCAATAGGCACTGTATATGCATTACTTGTGAGCTGTCAGATGGCAAGATGCCTTTTTTATTTTCTCTCTTGCACTTTTTAGTAATGAGGTTTTTGCTGATTTCACATCCCTAAAATGCACTGTCTTCTTCTATGTATGACTCTTGAGGTGCTTTGTTGGCCATAACAAACGGCCTCAATGTTCTGATTTCCTAATGTTCTTTTCACTAATAACATATTCCTGCCTTTGGCTTGCGTCACTGGGCCCATATCCAAAAGATAAGAATCTGTTTTCCTTTGTAGAGTATCTCCATTTTGTGTTTTGTTTTTTTTTTTTGGCCTGACAACTTTATTTTTTTTTTCTGTTGATGGGCTTTTATTCTTGTAGAAGTGTAAGATTTTTCTGGATCTTACACCCTAATCTTTAGCTTTATTCCCAAGAAAACCTCCTCTTCTTTCTCTTTGCCAACTCTCAGCTGCATTTTTTTCCTTTTCAAGACTTCCTAGAATTTATTCTTGTCTCTATCCATGATTTCCGTCTTGTACCTTATTTCTGTTATACCCTTCCTTTCTATTACACCCATCCTCACACTTCATAGTTTTCCAATTCATTAGGTCTAAAATGAATGCATATTTTTTTCTTCATTCCAGCAATGGTGAGAGTACTAGAGAAGTGAACCTGGGCCCATTATTCTAACCTGTTAATTTCTTTAGGGATTTATAAACAATTCAGACTTTTCCCTCCTATTTAACAATTATGAAGCAGTATAGAAAAATGTTGAAAAAGATTATTGTAGTTAGAGTTAAGAGACTTGGGTTTGAGTCCTGTCTGACATTTGCTAGTAAAAAGATGATGGTGGAATGAAGCCGGGAAAGAAAGATTGAAGGAAGTGATGACTAATTAGAGAATGTAAAGACAAAAACAAAGAACAGCAGATGGGAAGAGTGGTGGAATACCCTTCCCCCCTTAAAGTGCCCAATTCAATATTCATCAAGTGCTCTTACATTCTAGGCACCGAGTGGGGTACCAAGGAGACAAGGACGGAAATGAATCGGTGTTTGCCCTCAGGGAACTTAAATTCTATTGGAGGGATATTACATATGCAAATAGGAATACCGGGAAGTTGAAGAGGGAGTAAGAATTAGAAAGGGAGGTAGTCTTTGTGGGATCTGGGAAGGTTTACTGAAGGGCTGAACACCAGAGTTGAGCCTAGAAGGAAAACACATTTTTCTGAGGGTAGAAATCCCATCAAGGTATAGGGCTTATAAGAATGTAAGTAAGTAAAAGGACAATTGATAGTCTAGTGTGCCTAGAATATGTAGCTTGTAAAGAAAATATAATCAGAAAGATTGTTGTGATCTATATTCTCGATGACCTTAAATACCAAGCTAAAGAGTTTGTCTTTTATTCCAGAGCAAATTAGGATTCTCTGAGATTTTTGAGCTAGGAGCAATGTGTTCAAATCTGGATGTTAGAGAAATTATTTTAGCAACTTCTTGGAGAAAAGATGAGAGAGTGTCTTGAACAGGCAAAATATGATGTGGACCTAGTTTAGAGTGGTGGTTATATTAATGGAGAGGAAGGGAACAGGTGCTTATCCCATATGCCAATGGTTTGTTTTAAAAAGAAAAAATGGGGTAAAGATGATTTCTAAAATCAACAAAACCAATCAGTGTATCAGAAAAAAAATTAATGGCATATGCAATATTCTACAACTGTGGCCTTCCCCATTTCTATGAAAGGGAAGAAAGAAGTGCCTTTTCAGATTTCTTCTTTGGGGCTCTATTTGTTCTCTATTTGCTCCATTTTCTTATAGATGTGGTTCTCTTCACTGTTGCAGTAATTGTATTTGTTGTGTATATTGTTTTCCTGGATTTTTAATCATGTAAATCTTATGCTTCTTCACATTCATCCTATTAAAGATTTCTTAGAATACAGTCATATTCCATGAAACTCATTTACTACAATTTTTTTAATCACTCTCAAATCAATGAACTACTTTCCCCTCCTAGTTTTTTGCTACTACAAAAAGTGCTGTTATAAATATTTTGGTGTATATTGAGCCTTAATTTTTGTCAATGACCTTTTTGCCTATATATGTCTAGCAATGAAATCTCTAGATCAAATGGTATGGACATTTTAGTCATTTTATTTGCATATTTACAAATGGCTTTCCACAATGATTACCAATTCATAATTCAACATCAGTGTATTACTGTGTCTTTCTTTCAATAATTCCTTCAATATTGACTTTTTGACAACATTGCAACTCCTGACATTGACATTCAAATAACTCATGTCACATGGTCTGTTGGATGTAAGGTGGAACTCCAGAGGTCTTTTGATTTACATTTCTTTTCTTCCTGAAATTCTGAACATTCTTTCATATAGTTGTTAATAGTTTGGAATTCTTTTGATGACTGTTTGTTTGTAGCTTTTGGCAATTTATCTATCAGGGACAAAGTGTTATAGGTGATCATATAAACTCCTTTGCTCAGTAAACTCTGGTGACTCCCTATTACCTTTAGCATCAAATATAAACTTCTTTGTTTGCCATTTAAAAGTCCTTCACAACTTGGTTCCAACCTACCTTTCCTGGCTTATTTGACTTTTATTTCCTGTCACATAGTCTATATCCTAGACAAATTGGCTTTCTTACTTCTTTTTTTCACATAAAACATTCCAATTCCTATATCATTGTCATTGTATAAACTATCTTCACACTTGAAATGTATTCCCTCTTCATCTCTACCTTTTAGATTCTTCAAATGACACCTCTTTTGATCTTTCAAGTGCTAGTCTCCCTCCTCACCAAGTTAAAGTATTTACTTTGTATATACTTTTATGGGTTAATGTTGTCTCTTTTGATAAAATGTAAACTTTTTTTTCTTTGAAATCTTTACCCTGCATCTTAGAATCAATTCTGTGTATTGGCTCCAAGGCAGAAGAGTAGTAAGGGCTAGGCAATGGGGGTTCAATGTCTTGCCCAGGGTCACATAACTAGGAAGTGTTTGAGGCCAGATTTGAACCTAGGACCTCTCACCTCTAGGCCTGGTTCTCAATAAACTGAGCTACCCAGCTGCCCCCAAAATGTCAACTTCTTAAAGAAAGGAATTGTTTCAATTTTTTTGCCTTTATATCTCTAGTGCTTTAGCACAGTGTCTGGGGGGAAGAAGATCCTTAATAAATGATTGTTAATTAATTGACTGTTATTTAAGGAGTCATTTATATAGAAAATATATTTGAACAGTAATCTCAATGAAAAGAGCAGAGATTGAAGAAAAATCTAAGTACCTAAGTAAACAGCAGATAATCCACCACAGAAATATATAGAACTAGGAAGAGAGCATTGTTATGGAAGCCAAGGGAGGAGAGAGTATGGTGAGGAGATAGTAGTCAATTATAGACAATTATAGTATATTGAAAATTATATTTCAAGGAGAATTCAAGGAGGATAACAGATTGAGCTGTTAGGAGATCATTGGTAACCTTGGAGGAAGCATTTACAGTCAAATCATGGAGCTGAAAGCAAGATTGAAAAAGGCTGAGAAGTTATTTGGTAGTAAGCAAGTGATGGCATTACATACAGAAGATTCTAGGTTTGGAGCAGCCGTCCAGGGGAGTGGGATAGAGAATTAGCCTTGGAAGAATACATGTTTTACTCTGCATCAATGAAAGATCCCTTTGAGATGAGATAACATAGTGAACTTACTTGGTATGGTGCTGTTACTTCCTCCAGTAGTGTTCAGCAATTAGAGGGGTCTGCAACCTTTTTGGCCATGAGAGCCATAAATGCCACATTTTTTAAAATGTAATTTCGTGAGAGCCGTACAATATATTTAACACTGAATACAAGTAAAAATGTGCATTTTATGTAAGAACAACACTTTTAAAGTACAATAAGTCTCTGAACTATTTTTAATAATGTTATTATGTGCTAACCAATGATGAATAAAGTACATTAATGTGACTTCTGGTGCTGCATGGTTTTGCTGACTATTAATCAAAATCATTTTGATTATTAATAAAAAAAGAAGACTTAATGGGGCACTATAGTATTGATATAACTGCACACATACATATAAAACTTCTTTACACTAAGAAAATTGCTGAAATAAAGAGAGAAAAATTCAGGGAAGAATACTTTTTCCTCTCCCTCTCTCAAGTCAGGCAACAGGAGAAGAAAAAGCTGCCGGCCTGCTGATTAAGCCATTTGGCCACATAAATTAAGTAGGAGATCAGGAGATTACAGAAAATAACATGACTTGTGTGCAGGCATTAGTAAGTAGTGGGGGAGGAGGGTACCTTTTCATGGAAAACTGGCCAGGACACCTCACACACATTTCCTGGTACAGGTGTTTATCAGTGCTTCCTACTCAATCATTCTGTATCAAATGAAACAACTACTGGGGAGAAATGCTTCTCACTAATGAAGCATATGTAAAGATGTAATCTGACTATAGTTCCCTTTTAAGAGCAGGTAGAAAAGTTAAAAACAATAACAATCCCACAAATAGGGAGTGCAGACCCTATGAATGCACTGAGATAAAGCCATGTTAATCAGAGGGGTAGAGAATGTAGACAAAAGTGATCAATCACTATAGATGTCAGTAACAGGTGTGGAAAGAGTAAAAGGAGGGCAGAAGGAGGAACACACAGCACACCTACCAAGCTGAACCAAAGACCAGGATTCGTCTCTTGAGGCAATATCAATGAGCCTTATCTTATATCTTAGAAGGTACTGGTGGTACCGAAAGGATGGCATGATGTATCATGTGACGCATGATGTCATGTGTAAACTGTTAGTTACTGTGCCAAGGTTGACTTTATGACTCCTGCAGAAAGAGCCATATCTGGCCCTCAAAAGAACCAGATATGGCTCGAGAGCCATACATTGCCAACCCCTGCTCTAAGTGATCACACTAATGCAAATATGAATAATATGGAAATAGGTCTTGATCAATGACACATACAAAACCCAGTGGAATTGCTCGTTGGCTGTGGGAGGGGATGGGAGGAGGGAAGAGAGAAAGTGAATCATGTAATCATGGAAAAATATTCTAAATTAATTAATTAAAATTTTTTTTCATGAATTTTTTTTAAAGGAATAAGAATAAGTAGGTGTGTGGTTGGGGCAGAATCTCTGGAAGGAAGGTGGTTTTATTATTTAATAAACAACTATAAATTAAGATGCAATCTCCATTAAATTTTAATCATAACACCTCAAAGGTCTAGGGGAACCCCTGAGGGATTAAGGTGTCTCTCTAGTGCTATTGGCTCAAGCCCCCTTTCTAGACTGTTCCCCTTTTCTCCAGTCATCCACTAGTGAGTATGCCCAAGTTCTGCTTAACCAATGAACATAATTTACCTCTTAAAGAGGAATATTTACAGCAAAAATGTAGTAAGAATAGAAATTACAAATTATACTTCTAACACTTAAGAGCACACTGTCCCCTGTACCACCTCAGTCTCTAGAAAAAGTGAGCTCAGACTTAATACAGTCTGTACATAGCAATAATCCCACTAAATTCACTTCTAAATGGGACATTGGATGGATGAATCTGTATCTCTGGTTTTACTGGACTGAGTCAAACAAGTTTCTGGTACTTTGGTCTTCACCATTTGACTCTTAGAAAATCCCAGCACAGACTCCAGCTCCTAGACTTCTCCAGTTCAGGCTCCACACTGATCAAAAGGATTCCTCTTAGAGGGCAGCTGGGTAGCTCAGTGGATTGAGAGTCAGGCCTAGAGACGGGAGGTCCTAGGTTCAAATCCGGCCTCAGACACTTCCCAGCCGTGTGACCCTGGGCAAGTCACTTGACCCCCATTGCCCACCCTTACCACTCTTCCACCTACGAGCCAATACACAGAAGTTAAGGGTTAAAAAAAAAAAAAAGGATTCCTCTTTACCACATGGTTATTGGATTGGAATCAATTACAGAATGTTGGTGCATGCTCCAAAGTTCACACTAGGATTGTATCAGCAAAATATGCGGAGCAGGGTCATAAGGAACAGGGTCATTGGCCAGCCCTGCTGTTCCCTACCCCCATTATATACATTAAGAGTAGTCAGTCATCATGGTTCTAGCTCATAATTTAATAGTCCTTTTTGACTTTCCAATATCTTTCTTCCCATCCCTCTTCTGTGAAAGGTGGTTAACACAAATATTATCCCTTAGCTGTAGAGGAGGGCATTTCATCTACTCCTACCAAGGCTCAGGGACTTAGTTGTTCAAGTCTTCGAACTAGTAAGTGATAGAATAGAACTCAAATCCACGCCTTCTTATAGTCTAGAGCAGGGGTCGGCAACCTTTTTGGCCACGAGAGCCATAAATGCCACATTTTTTAAAATGTAATTTTGTGAGAGCCGTACAGTGCTCACAGTGTGCGCTCCTGTAACAGTGCCTGAAAAAAAATTGACTTTATGGCTCCTGGAGAAAGAGCCATATCTGGCCCTCAAAAGAGCCAGATATGGCTTGAGAGCCATATGATGCCGACCCCTGGTTTAGAGTCAGTACTGTAAGAAGAGGAAAATCAGAGCAACCGTGATAGACTGGGAAAACAAGAATAAAAGGCTTAAGTAAGGAAAAAGGTTTAGGAGGAAGGAAGAGGAGGGATAAATGGAAGAAAAGGATGTTATGACAAAAGAAGAAAATTTCTGAGTTCAAAATCAAGAAGATGGCAGTAATGGATGATAATGAAATTCCAAGGTATATCCCATTCCTTTGGGCAGCCAAGGTAGATTGAATCTGTAAGTCATCTGAATTTAGTAGATACTTATTGGGACTTCAACATATGGATTAAATAAATTGTTTTAAAGAGAAAGACTGGGAGTGAGGTACTGAATTCCTAGAGAAGGTAGACAGAATTACCTGGAGTTTAGTAGATGATAGCAACAAGGATGCTTGTTGCTATGGCTGGAATGAATCTCAGAGGAGGAGACGTTGCTGAGTGATTAAGGTGGAGGAAAGGTCTGGAAATGACAGTGGGGAGGAAGGAGTATTTCAACTCCTCTTGGTCTTCTGTGTTAGGGGACATAAGAAAAGGAACAAGCAATGCTGGAAAGGGTAACCAGGGATGTTCTGGCAATAGCCAGTTTTTCTTAAGTGCAAAAAGATGGAAAGCATGAAAAGAAGAGATTGAGGTGGAAAGGATGTTTGTTAACAGCTGAGGGAAGCTCTGAAGAGGGCACACTGCAAGATGTCAGAGCAAGAAAGGGACTGGAAAGGGATGGGATTGAATTGGATAGGGACAGAAGAATGCCAATCAAAACAATAAAGGTAGTAAAATTAAAAAAAAAAGATTAATTACTTGCTAAATCCAAACCATTTCCCCCAACTGTGTAAAGTCTCACATCAATTAGCCCAATCACACTCATTCTTGCTCTGAGAAGTGTTATTATATTATTTTGTATCAAACATTAGCTCCAGCATCAGCCTTCATCCAGATAACAAGTCATGTCTGTGTCAGAGCTGTGCCTCTCTTGGTTTCATTATATCTATTCAGTTATTAATAATGGCCCCAAAGTACAAGAGTAGTGATTCTGGTGGCTCTGATAAGCCTAAGAAAAGTTATAAAGCACCTAAATATGTTCATATAAGAAATACTTATTAAATAATGGGGTTTACTATTATACACAACTTTCAGCTTAAGCAAAGGGTTTTGGAATGTATTGGTCTCAAAAAAGGAAGTCCTACTATATTTCCTGATGTAACTATGCAGACTTAAATACGTGATTCAAGAGATTCATTATCTTATTAGTGTGGACAAGTCTTTTACTGTTGCAGATCACAACATATCCAAACTTCATTCTGTCATCATCTCACCAAGAATTCTTTATTGAAACCAAGGGTTCTTAATCTTTTTTTAATGTCTTTGAAACCAGTGGCAGTCTAGTGAAGCCCAATAAATAGTACTCTGTGTGTGTGTGTGTGTGTTTGCTTACATTCATAATAGCAGGAAATGCTAAATTTCAGTTAGTGAAAACAAAGATATATATGTTTTTCCCTGTTGAAGTTCATGAATCACCTGAAATCTAAGGACTTCAGGTTCAGAACCCCCAATCTAAAGCAAAGGGCAAGATAAAGGCCATTGTCAATGTTATTTACTTTTCCTCCAAAGGTAATTTTGTTGCATCTAATTCTGTGAAGCACTTGAGTGTTTTCTCATTTAGTAACATTTGTATGCCAGTACGTAAACAGATTTACCAGAGTTTTAGCAGCTGCAGAGATAAGAGCACAAGGTCTTCCTGTGGTTGCCATGAAAGAGACCCTGAAGAAAACTAGAAGAAACAGATTTTTTTTTCTGAGACGGGGAAGAAACTCTTTTTCCAGGTTTCCCAGGGGCTTGCCTTGAAGTCCGGCCTCTTCATTATCATAGCCAGAGGGAAGGAGGAGAATATGGTTAAGCCCCCCTGCAGTAGCACATACTGTGCCTGGTGAGAGCCAGCGCCTAAACAAATACCCTTTCTGAGGTACGAAACTTCTCCACCCTCCACACAGCCCATATGTCCAACAGTGTTTGAAATAACACTGGGCTACGAGCAAAGGAGCCTACATTGGCACATATCTACATTCATACAGCAGGTGGTCCACTTGTGCCTATATAATTCAAGTTGAAACAGCCTCCTCCAAGTTAGGGAGGTGGAGAATGAAAGTGCTGGTGGTGAATCCAACAACCAGGAGGATTCTTTTTCCTAGAATTTCTGCCAGTGACCACTGACAACTTTGTGTGCAACACCTGTGGGAGACTGCAAAATTTAGGCAGCTATCAAATCCCAAATTAAACACCTAGGTGCTGCCAATACGCTGGAATGGCAGCAGACAAGCCACATTGATTTGTGTTTAGAAGGGAACAAGAATTTGATTTTACACCACATTCTTATATTGAAACCATCCCAAAAGGCTTTCCCTAAGGGTACAAATTAGATGGTAGAATTTTGAAGATTACAGGCTAGAGAAACTGCCATTTAAACACGAAACAATGGTTCTGTTACACACCTGGCTATTTGTACAGTTAGCTTCAGGATTTTAGAGTGCATCTCATAGGCTTGTTATTGAGGAGTGTCTCATATTATTTTCTTGAAGTGCATCAGGATCTCTGGATTCTATTTATATTTGTAGGATCTCTCTTACAGAGAGGGCTCTTAGAGAGAAGTAAATGCTTCCTTCTCTCTTCTGACCATTGTCAGGAGTAGGGGAGGCCAAGGCAGTTTGGTATAGGATTTAATGCAATGATAAAATAATTTGACAAATATTTATTAAGCCCATTACGGCAGCCCAGTTATTTAAAATGCTATCTGGAGACTATGCTGAAAGCCATTCCACTCTCTCAAATAACTTCTTTTACGACTCTTCATAGGCTTTTTAAAATAAAGTTGGGGTTAGGGGCAAGCCCTCATCGTTCAATAAAAGAAATGAGTCAAATATATATATATGTATATATATATGTGTATATATATATATACACACATATATATATGATAATTATATATACATTTCTCTGTCCAGGACAAAACCAGCCAGCAGTTTCATTTCAGTTAAGTCTTTAAAATCTCCAGATTTGTAGAGGCACAGTTACCTACGGGATATGGAAGGGGGGGTCTTAATAATTTTTTTTAATATCATGGACCTCTTTGGCAGCCTAGAGAAACCCATGGACCTGATCTCAGAATAATGTTTTAAATAATGGAAGGAAAATGCTTAATTTTAGTTAGTGGTTAGTGTAAATAAAGACGTAATTTTTCCCCCATTCAAGTTCACAGTCCTACTGAAGTTTCTCCACTCTACCCCTTGAAGGTTTGTGGAATTGAAATTAAAGACACTTGACTTGGAGAGTTGCTTGGGTACTGAGAAGTTAAGTAACTTGCCTAAAGTCCTGGCCAGCATCTATGCATCAGAAATAGGACCCGAATGTAACTGACTCTATGGTCAATTCTTTATCTTGCATGGTACATTGCTTTTCTTTCTGGAAAATGATAATAATTTTCATTTTTACATTATTTTCTGGTTCACAGATGCTCTTATGTACATAATCTCACTTAATCCTTATAACCCTTAGAGGTAGGCAAAGATATGCATTAATATCAGGTAATACAAGGGCAGCTAGGTAGCATAGTGGATAGAGCACTACATATATGGTCAGAAAGACCTGAATTTAGATCTGACCTCAGACACTAATTTGCTGTCTGACCCTGGGCAAGTCACTTAACCTTCTTAGCTGTAGCTTCCTCATCTCTACAATGATTGGGGAAGAAAGGGCAAACCTTTCCAGTGTTTTTCCCCCAAAAGCCCAAATGGGATCATGAAAAGTCAGAGCTGACTGAACAGAAACAGAATTTGCAAATGATCTTCTTTGGGACATTTTCAGATAAGGAAAAGATAGATTTTTAAAAACAAAGTAAAGTAAAGTAAAGCCTGAAAATTAGTAAATTAGTAAAAGACTTTCAAGAGAAAATAGAAACATTTTATATGATCAATATTTTCCAGGACCCTACTAAATAAGTTGAAAATCATGCATAATACTGAAACCTGTTATTTTATAAATATTTCTTATACAAATATATGTTGGCATTTTATGACTTTTCTTAGGTTTATCAGAGTTACTCACTTTGCTACTCCTATATTTTGGGGCCCTTATTAATAACTAAATAGCCTAAAATGTAAGGATTAAATTAAGGGTTTTGACTAAAATATGTGAGAATTCTAAAATAATATGGTGGTCTCCAATTTAAAAATATTATAGCTTGAGCCAAAATGACTCTTAGTAGCTTTATTTACAAAAAAAGTAGAAAGAGTGAAGGTAGAAAAACATAAGAAGAGGGTAGAGAAGATGTCTAGCCCTATCAGGGCTTGTTAATCCTTGACAGAAGGGTTCTACCTACATAGTCTACTCCAAGAGGGGAAGGCCTCTCTGGAACTAATCTCTCCAGAAGCCAGGAAAGGAAGGCCAGCTACTCACTCACCCAAGAAACAGTCCAAGAGCCAAGATCCCAAGTCGAAGGTTAGGTCCAAGTCCAGAGTCACCAGCCAAAGCTCCAAGCTGAAGATCAGGACTTTTATAGTCCTTTTTGTCCCTTCCCCTCTTCACAGGGGCCAATCACAGCTTCCAAATTGCCTAGCACTGCTCAGGGTGGGGGGCAGTGTGTGTGGGATTCACACCTCTCATCCTCTGAAGGTATAAACTCTTCTCAAAAGGATTCACAAGTTCCTGACTGATTGAGTTTCTGAGGATGTGAACTCTTTAAGTAAGTGACTTGTGAATTCTCTTACTTGATGGCTAACAAAGTGTTAAGTAGGTGTGTTTTCAGTTTTGGTTGATTAAATCAAAAGTTGCTGATTGATAGACAAAGAAAGTTTGATTCATACTTCATATAATGAAAGAAAAGGAAGCACTGCTCTGATATGGATATTATTTGTTCCAAGAGAGAACTCTAGACAGAGATTGATTCAGGAGCTAATGTTTGAACACAAAACAACGTAATGACTCACATTAACTCTTCTCTGAGTGAGAATGCGTATAACTGGGTGAGCTGCTGTAAGATTTTATATCACTTAAGAAAATGGCACAGATTTAGCATGGAATTAAACATTTTTATTTTACATATTTTTTTGCCTTTGTTTCTTTTGGTGGCCAATTGTATATCACTGAATTTGCATATGTTAAATTTGAATAAATAGGTCCTACTATATATAGCACTATATATTGGAAATAAAAGGGAAATATTTTTTATTGATTGGAAAATTAGGCCCAAGTTCTTTCTAAATATTACACTATAGGGAGCAGTTAGGTGGCTCAGTGGATTGAAAGTCAGACATAGAAATAGGAGGTCCTGGGTTCAAAACTGCCTTCAGTCACTTCCTAGCTGTGTGACCCTGGGCAAGTCACTTAGTCCCCCATTGCCCTTACCACTCTTCTGCCTTGGAACCAATACATAATATTGATTCTAAGATGGAAAGTAAGGATTTTAAATACCTACCTATATACATGGCATACAATGCATGTGGTATTTCCTCTACTGAATACAGGACTTCACACTCTTCATAGCTTGGTACCCTTCCTACCTTTGCAGTCTTCTTATACATTACTTTCCCATGATCTTCCTTGAACATAGAACTCCATCTCCCATCTCCATGCCTTTGGACTGGCTGTTCCCTATTTTGAACTGTTCTCCTTCATTTCTGCCTCTTATTTTCCTTCAATTCTCAGCTCAAATCTTTTTTTTTTCATTAAAAAAAATTTAAACCCTGATCTTCTGTCTTGGAATCAATATTATGTATTAGTTCTAAGGCAAAAGAGTGGTAAGGGCTAGGCAATAGGGGTTAAGTGACTTGCCCAGGGTCACACAGCTAGGAAGTATCTGGGGTCATATTTGAACCCAGGACCTCCCATCTCTGAGCCTCACTCTCAATCTACTGAGCTACCCAGCTGCCCCAAATCTTGCCTTCTGAAAGATTCTTGCTACTGATTCCTTTCTATCTATCTCAGATCACCTCCATCTACATCTAGATCTTGTAAGTAGCTGATTATTTATTTACACGCTTGTCTTCCCCATTAGAATGTGAGCTTCTTGAGGGCAGGTGCTTTCCTGGCTTTATTGGTAACCTTCATGTTTAGCACAGTACCTGAAACTGGTACATGCTTTAAAGGATTTCTTTAAAAATGGATTGATCATATAAAGGAGTCTAGATTTGAATTTGTCTTCTGATGCCAAATCCACTGTTCTGTCCATTAGAGTGTGCTTCCTTTCTTAGACTAACTTTTCTGTTTCTCTCTGTGTAGATCTAGGTTTGTTATTCACTCTGAGTATTCTAATAGCATTTTCGGTGTGACTTGGTCTCAGGGCATAGCCATAAGAGTGCTGGATCAAGGGGGCAGCAAGGTGACTCTGTGGATAGATGGGAGGTCCTGATTTTAAATCTGGCCTCACACACTTCCTAGCTGTGTGACCCTGGGCAATTCATTTAACCCCAAATTGCTTAGCCCTTACCACTTTTCTCTCTGGGTACCAATATTTAGTAATAATTCTAAGACTGTAAGGGGTTTTTTTGGGTTTGTTTTTACTTTGAAAAGTGCTGAATCTATAATATCAAGGGGTGTGGGTTCAAAATACTGGTTCTTACCTTGGAGTAAGGGAAAGAATATTAGATTTGATGTTAGAGGAAATGGGCTGGAATCCTAGCTAGGTAAGTAGGCAGCACAGTAGAAAGAATACTGGCCCTGGAGTCAGGAAGATCTGAGTTCAAATTCAGACTCCAATAATAACTTACCTATGTGACCCTGGGCAAATCATAAATTTTGACTGCTTCAGTTTCTTCAACTGTAAAATTGGGATAATAATATCACCTTACCTCCCAGGGTTGCTGTGAGGATCAAATGAGATAATATTTGTAAAACATTTAGCATAGTGCCTGGCACATAGTAGGCTATCTGTAAATTCATGTCCCCTTCCCTTTCCCACCATACCAGCTCCACAACTGACCTTGTTTCTCAGGGTCAATCGTTAACCTCCCTTGACCTCAGTTTCTCTATCTGTGAAATGAGGAAGCTGGACTAGAATCTAACCCTAAATTCTCACTACCCACAAAACTCCTGAGTGCAGTGGAAATCAGATTAAAATATAGATGGGAAATGTTTAACAAAATAAATTAGAAAAACAATGAAACATAGAGGACCAAGTTCTAAGGTCTCTTCCAAGTCTGAATCCATGACCTAGGGCTTTCCTGAATGTAATTTGGAGGAGCAACTCTCTTTTATGTTTCCTTCTTTTTCTAGCCCCTCTTTCCCTTCTTCCATAGTTCCCATGCTTAAACTAGGCAGTTAGACATATTTGTATAGTAGCTATTCCCCACATTAACTCTATTTTGGTCATTCTTTAGTAAATATTCTAAAAGAAATTACAGAGTTTAGAACTGGAAGTGATCTTAGAACTTGTCTAGTTTCATTCCCTCCATTTATACATGCAAAACTAATGTGACTTTCAAAGCCCACGTTATAACTGGGGAGTAACTTGTAACTTATCGTATTTAGAGAATCTGAGCTTCATTTTTTGAAGAGTAGTCCAGGCTGAGTCCTTGCAAGTGGCTCTTATCTCATTTTTTTTCTCTTACTCTGGAGCCTATCTCCAGTGCTGTCTTCAGTGTTCAAGCTTATAGGTTCATGCGATAGGCGAGAGATTATTGGAGGGATATCTTTTCAGAGAGACTAGTTGGTACCTGTGTGGTTAACTAAAGACCACTAGTTATGGCCTGAAACAGGTCTGCATTATGTTGAACTTTGGAATTATTTAACAGCCTGAATGTATTTATGTCTCATCTCTTCACTCACAAGGCTATCAGAGTGAACAGCACATTCATGTTTAAGAGAGCATTGAAATCCTTGGGAAACTTGCCTCTAATAACATGTGCACAGCAATTTTCATTCCAGTTATCAGGCAAAATTGGAATTAGCCATCTTTAGAATATTATTTCCTGATTCTTTGATTCTCATCTTAAAATCTCTGAATTCAAAGCATGGTCTTTGGCTAAATCCATTGACTTATCGACTCTAATTTTGTGCTCAAATGTTGCTTATTGGCCATCTTAAAAAAGTTTAATTGAACTGTTTTAGACACCAGGAAAAACACAAACTTTGCTAAAACACAGCTGAGTTATTAAAGATAAGAAAGAACAAATATACCCACCATGATGTAGAATTTGTCACTCTTTGCATCAAAATAAGCAATCAGCAATATCTCATGTATGACCAAAAGGGCTGGATATGCAAATCTAGTTAAATATCATATAATATTTCTCCTATAAAAGAGTGAGATAGTTTTTCTTTATGTAAGCCAGTGTCATTCCTGTACAGTCATATTCTATATATCTACTGGTTTTTTTGTTTTGTTTTGTTTTGTTTTGTTTTCTGGAGGGAAGAGAGGGGTCCAGATCTGTTATTTATTTGTCGAAGTACGGGAGACATTTCCATTGATGCAGACAAACAACTCCTAGCACTTTTAGAGAGTTCTCTGGGCAATAAGAGTTAAGTAAATTTCCTTTGTAGTTTGTGTCAGGGGCTGAACTTGTTACCAAGTCCTAGACCTCCTTTCTTTGGCACTGAGGCACTATCCACTGTGCAACACCATCTGTCACTGAATGTATTTCTCCATGTCTTTTTTATATGCCATAGATCAATGATGGCAAACCTTTTGGAGACAAGGAGTGCCAGGCCCTACCTCCACCCCACCCCTAAGACTGTATGCCATATCTCTTCCACCAAGTGCCTGGAATTCCCCACCCCCTCTTACCTTACACAGGGGAGAGAGGAAACACTCCCATTGGGCTGAAGTGAGGAATGTCCTCAGCAAGTATAGAGAGGGGAAGAGGAGTGGCCTGAGTGATCTGCTCCCCTCCAGCTCTGCCTCCTGTGAACTGCCTGCCTTACCCTCTGTGCTTTCCCATTGGGCTGCTGGGCAAAGGGGCAGTTGATGTGAAAAAATGTCTTCAGAAACAGTGGAGAGGGGAAAGGGAACAGCTCTATCTGAATCTCTCTGCCTTTCTAGTGATGAACTGGAGGGAAAGGGGAGAGCATGGCTGTGTGCCCACAGAGAGTACTATGTGCCATCTTTGCACCTGTACCATAGGTTTGCCATCACTGCCATAGATACTTCTTATTTGCCAGAAAGAATCTGAACATGATGAGGTTATGATAAGGTACTAAGACTTAAGAAATACCTTCCTATAGGGATAGGGAAGGGATCCATGATTCTATTTGTATAGGAAATTTCCTTGATGAGAGACCTCCCTCTATTAATGTCCACTGGAGCTTCTCTGCAACTTAGAGTCTTAGAGAGTTGCCTAGAGCTGTAAGAAGTTAGGTAACTTTGCCTAGGGTCATGCAGCCAAGAAGGAGAGGCAGGATTTGAACTTAGGTTTTCTTCAGTTGTTAAATAACTTTTCCAGACTGCCTCTCCCTCTTGAATTAAAAAAAAAAAACAACATAAATTTAAAACTCAGGATTTCATTTTAGCAAAATCTACTCTTGGCTTAAAATGTATAAGAAAATATATTTTTCTCCAACCTGAGGCATGTTTTAATGAGGTTTAAAATCGTTGCAAATTCAAGCAAAACAAAAATTCACACAAGTTATATTTATACTCCAAAAATAAAGGCATAATAGCATTTTCTTATTTCTCATTTTTAAGGGCTCATAATACAATTTTCATAAATCTAAAATTTTGTCTGTGGGAAGGCAAAAAAGGGATTAAGATGACCCATTGGTATTTGCTAAGTATTTGGCCAAATACTTTCACCCAAAATGAAGATTCATAAAAGTGAGGAGAAGGATGTTATTGCTTTCTTATAGGATTAGCCAGAGATTATCCTCTTCATACAAAGTATTTCTGAATTTGATCCAGTCCTATGTTTCAGTTGGAAGGAAGTGACAGACCTCAGCAGAAATATTTCTAGAGCAACATACTATATTACATAAAGTAGTGCTTGTGGAAAGAATTGAGATGGGGACAGGAATAGAGGGGGGGGAGAGAGAGAGAGAGAGAGAGAGAGAGAGAGAGAGAGAGAGAGAGAGAGAGAGAGAGAGAAAGAGAGATCCAACTGAAATTGGAAATATTTTAAGAATAACTAATTTGTTGGCTTAGAGTTAATGGGAAAAGGTATTACTGAAAAGACTTCTTTATGGGATTGTGGTTTCGCTTCGGGTGGTTGAGTGAAGTCTGTAAACCCCAGGAGCTCTGTGATTTTGACAGGCTTGGCAGACTTTCCCATTGCTCATGGAACATGAGGTCAATACATGTTTTCATGTGCCCTTTATTATATTTAGTACAGCCCAGTCACTAATAGTGTACAAATAAGTGCACGTTTAAAAACATACTTTGTATTTCCAGTTCATTGCAAATTGAGGGCAGTTTTCCCTTAGAAGGATTACTTTTTGGCAGTGGTAAACTTAAATCCTTTGGTCAAGTATCCATCTAGGCCTTTGGAGGTTCATATGATGACCTTGAGATTAAGTGTCTTGATGACAGTATGAACTCTGCGATGTGGGGCTGGAGAGTTGGCCTCTATATATATACATGTTGATAAAAATGGAGATGATGTATTTTATTTTTCTATAGGAAATATGTAGTACAAATTCAAATAATGTGGCTGTCATAGGATAGATTATTTGCCCTAATATTTTTTTTTTTAATTTTTAACCCTTGTACTTTGGTGTATTGTCTCATAGGTGGAAGATTGGTAAGGGTGGGCAATGGGGGTCAAGTGACTTGCCCAGGGTCACACAGCTGGGAAGTGGCTGAGGCCGGGTTTGAACCTAGGACCTTCTGTCTCTAGGCCTGACTCTCACTCCACTGAGCTACCCAGCTGCCCCCTGCCCTAATATTTTTAAGTTAATAAAGTTGTAGAAACTTCACATGAAAAGTGCTAGAAAAGCAGTTGCTTTATTATATGGAATAGTGTTAGCCTATTACTTTGGCCTGCTGTCATGGGAATTTGTCTGCCCTGCTTTATTTGAACACATTTGAAACATTTTTTTGGTTGTAGTAAATAAATGTAGTAAACAAATGCAGCATTGTTTGGGTTGTAATTAGATTTGATGTTATCTTGATTTATTTTTTGTAAAAATAATCACACTTTAACTTTCATTGACAAATACAAGCTCTTAAGTATATATTCAAGAAAAAAAGAAAATATAAAAAGGAACAGGGCCAAACAAGATCACAAATCATAGTAATATGCCTATAAACATTCTATTTTTAACTGTTTGTTAAATGTTTACATGCATTTACAAATCATCTTGTGTTTCTGCAACTTATAGTCTGCATGTTTCCCTTCCCCCATGATTTAAAGTGTTATTTGTTACTTTTATTGTTGAAGTCATCTTTTTTTTTTAAACCCTTACCTTCTGTCTTGGAGCCAATACAAAGTATTGGCTCCAAGGCAGAAGAGTGGTAAGGGTAGGCAATGGGCGTCAAGTGACTTGCCCAGGGTCACACAGCTAGGAAGTGTCTGAGGCCAAATTTGAACCTAGGACCTCCCGTCTCTAGGCCTGGCTCTCAATCCACTGAGCTACCCAGCTGCCCCCCCCCCAAGTCATCTTGAAGTGAAGTTTAGATGGTTTTACTCATTACGTCTGGCAAATTCTACTTCAAAACTAGACTGGCATTCAAATTTCTCTACAAACAAATGAGACTGATTGCATTTCTAACCTTACTGGGTACAGCTCCTCTCCACATATACTATATTCCAGCTAAATTAGGCTACTTTCTGTCTTCTACATATGCCCCATCCATAGATGTTCTGTTCTGCTCTCTTGCTTTTGCTCACATCCTTCCCAATGTCTCAAATGTGCTTCTCTTCCCTCCTTTTTCTTGTTGAAATCCAAACTATCTTTTAAGGTCCAGGTCAAATTTAGTCTCCTTCTCTGATCCCACCTGCTCACCACCTCATCCCTTCCATCTTCAGATCACATAAAACATTTAGTTTGTGTCTCTCCTGTGCACTGATCATACATAATTTTGGATCATACACATTTATGTCTGCATTATAGGACCTTGTTACACTGTAAGCTCCATGAAGGCAAAGACCATATGAATTATTTACTTCTTACATCTTCCCACATGTCACAATGTTCTGATCATTATTGGCACTTAGGGTAGAGTTAAGAATTTGTGACTTAATTGGTATTGGAAACTCCCAGTTAAGGAAACTCTTTGCACAAGGTTGTTGTCTTCTCTAAAACTTCTAGTCTTAGAGAGATGCTTAGAACATGGAGAAGTTCATTGATTTGTCTAATCAATAAGTGTCAGAAGTAGGACTTGAAACTAGGTCTTCTCAAGTCCAAAGTCAGTTCTGTACTTACTATGCTACTCTTCCTCTCTGGTACTTAATAACTAATCATCTTATTTGATATTTATGTTATTTTATGATTCATAAGGAGCTTTGCACATATTATTTCCTTTGATCCTCACAATAACCCATTGAGGCAAAAGTTATATCTGTTATTATCCTCATTTTACCCTGAGGAAATAGAGGTTTATAGAGGCAAAGTGATGCATCCAGGGTCACCCAGGAGTGCCTGAGGTGGGCTTCACTATCTGCTCTTATGGACTATAAATATATTGTTATAATTATCACACACTGCTGCCCCCACTCTGTGAGTTGAAGATAAAGTTAAAGGTATTTGATATGCAAAGGTTTGCTGTGAGGTGACATCTATGGTGTAATACTGCCCAGTCAAAAGGCTTAATATGGCTGCATTTTTTGGATTATGGCCATTAAAAAAGAAAACACATCTGAAGTCGAGAGAGAGTTTGGTGAATAAAAGGTAGGAGGCTGTTCTAAATATGGGGAAGGAAAAAATCTTCACTCTTGAGGAGGGTAATATGAAAGACAGAATTATAAATTGGCTTGTTGTTTAATATCAATGAGTAGGAGGACTTCATGAACTAGATAAGATGACTTTAACAAAATTATCTAGGGAAAGTCTCATGGTATCAGGCCACCAGTCAGAACTTTTTAGGGATAGAATGCCATGATAGTTCTTTATCTTTCTCTTTTAACTAGACTGCCAGCTGGTGATGTTCAGCTTTGATTAATTAAGAGCATGGCAATGAAAGAAATGACATTGTCAGAGAGAGAGAAGCATTATTGTACGTTGAAGAATATGGGGGCGGGGAATGAAGCTGAGGACAATATTTACCTCACAGCCATAAAGATAAGAATAGCAAAAGACAGAGCTTGGCTGTGAGAATCATTACATTGCCATAAAAGGGTAAAATAAGATAATATTTGTAAAGCGCTTGGCAAAAATGTAAGGCACTATAGCCATTGTTGAAGAAGAGTAATATTATTACTAATAAATATTACTACTGATTATTGTTATTATTTTGCTTTTATATACTCATCTTACCAGTGTATCATTAGAATAGTTCAATGTCCGAATGCTGTTGTCACCAAACAGAAGAGATTCAAGTCAAATCTATGTGGGAGATTATTTGTAAGTAATTGAACAGATTTCAAGCAAATTATCTAGTTTCACCATCTTGCTTTTTTTTTTTTTTAATTTGTATCCCCAGAACATAGTACAGTGCTTGGTCTATATTAATCACTTAATAAATGCTTTTTTTGCTCATTCATTTTTTATGTGGGCTTTATTTATATTTGATTTCACTCAAGGACATGATTAGAATGCTTGTTTGGCAAATGAGCTATTTAGCAGCAGAAGTTTAAATTTGGATTCCCAAGAAATATACTTCAAAGGCATTCCCTAACAACTCTCAGAATCAGAAACATACTTGACATGCATCCTTTCTTCTTGGGTTCTGATAATTAACCAGAGCTGCATAGTCAATAATTTTTCCCATAGTTATGTTGCTTGATTCATGACTGATCGAAAGGAACACTACATCGGTTGCTTTGACTACTTCTGTTTCACATACCCAAACATGTTCTTGTCAAAATAACTATCTTGATGAAATTACATAAACCAAGAAGGTATTTTATGGTGAAAAGTAGTATGATATGGTGGGATACTCATTGACTTTGGACATTAAACAGAACTGGGATCAAATCCTTCCTTATTCTTACTTGTGTGATATGTGACTTTCAGGAATCTATGATGCTATGATCATTTGTGACACTCTCATTAAGACAAAAATACAAAAGGGGCCATGACTCATGAGAGAAAGGATCAGACATCAATTTTACCTTTTGTATGATTTCTGTCTATCTGAGGTCCTATATTTATAAACAAATATTAGTTTTGTGATAAATATAGCCAGAAGGACAATTTTTACAGTGTTGCAGTCTAGTGAGTTAATATACATTTAAACAGTTTCAGGACAGATTATTTACCAACTGGAACAGAACACCTTGGCACAATGCTTTGGAGAGGGCTATTCTATGATGGCTAATTACCCAATTCAAAAATAATTATTTGATAAGAATGTCCTCTTCAACTCTTCTCCCTACTGGTAGAATAAGGGAACTATCAAGTGTTTGAGATTATATTGCTCTCTAGTGGTTGCAGAACAAAAATTTGAGCCAGAATTGAGGAAGCGGATAATGAAGAGGTGAAATTAAGACAGAAAAAAATGTTGAAAAATAAAAATGAATGATACATATCAAGAGAAAGAGGGAAAGGATATGGAAAAGGCAAGGGAAGAGAAAGAAAGAAAATAGTTGCCTGTCACCTACTACTTAGGTACTATGACTTTCTACTACCTAAGAATATTGGAATAATCTTAGTTATAACTCCCATGTTGTTTTCTCTTCTTGACTAGGTTTATGCTTTGTTTGAATGGAGCCTATGGACCATAAAGATAATAGGTTGTGATGATAATTATAATGATGATAAATAACTTACATTTTCATATTATTTTGTGGTTTACATGCCAGTGAAGTTGGTGTTGTGAGAAGCTTTGATCTATCTTATCCTTCCCTAGGAAGACGTCACTTCCCAGGCTCTATTCACTGGCAATATATGAAGTGGGTAGATGTTGACCGTAGACTTATAACACAGAAATACCTTCAGACAAAGCTGAATAGTACAGCCACAGTTTGGGATAGTGTAGGTTGAATTCTACATCCATGGTTCTTAATCTATTAACTGACAGGAATAAGGTGCATTTCTTTACCAGTTTTCTAGGACTGAAGCTGTTCTTTATAATTCTTTGTTTTGATTATATTCTGTTATGATTTACATTATTGAAATAATTGTGTATATTCATTCTTCTCTTGGTTTTGTTTCCTCTTTCTTCATAAATTCATTGAAGTTATCCTATGTTTCTCCAATTCCTTATATTTGCTTTTTCTTGTAGAAAAATTAGATTCCATTACATTCATATACTAAAATTTGTTTAGCTATTCCCAGTCAATAGCATTTTGTTTCCAATTTTTTTTACTATCTGTAAGAATGCTATTATGGATATTTTATTATATAGTTAAGATATTTTATTTGGCTACTTTGTGTCTTTTTTGTATGTATCCAGTAGTGGTAGCACTAGGTTAAAGGGTAGTTTAGTATAATTCCAAATTACTTTCCATGCAATTTGGAAACTCACAGTTCCAACAGTTAATGTGCCCTCTACCCCACTGTTCCCACTCAATTGATTATTTCTATTTTTAAAATAGATGATGACCAATATGATGAATATGAGGTAAAATGTGACTTGCTAGCAGCATGACCTTGAACCAGCTGATTTACTCCTCTAGTATTTTCATAATATACTACATGTGTGAAATGGAGGTATTTCTAAAATCTATACTCTAGGTCCATGTTGGTGAAGGCATGGCAAATGTGCCCTGGTGTGCCAGGGGGGGCTGCCCCCTCCCCCCATTCCCTCTCTCCACTGCTTCTGAGGACAATTTTCACATGCCCTGCCCTTCTGTCCAGAAGTCCAGTGCAAGCACTTCCTCTCTCTGCTGTCTGGGACAATGCAGGGGGCTCACCAGCAGCTTGAAGGTACAGTTTGGGCACATAATCTCTAAAAGGTTCACCAATACTGCCCTAGGTTATTGTTGGCATGTTTCTACAAGGACCTTTGACCAGGTATGCTAGCACACACTGGGCAAACATTGTCACTGGATCTTTGTTTCCTTTCAAAATAAAGACTAATGGGAGTGCTCCTTACGTACGAGAGGGAATGCTTAACCCACTTCCTATGCATGCTCATGATTGTGGTAAAGCACTTTGTAAACTATAAGGCACTCTAGAAATGAGAGCTATTTTTAATTGTCTGTTGCCTAGAAGTTTAGCAGGCTTGAACTATTTTCTAAAATTACAACTTTCAACATAAGGTAAATAAGAACTCCAGTATATAAAATGATTCAGAGAGCTAGCTTTGGAGTCAAAGGACTTGAATTCAAATTCTGAAGTTGCCACTTTTGTGTGTGTGACTGTGTGTGACTGTGGTCAAGTTAGTTTCTTGTGTGACTGTGGTCAGGACCTCAGTGTCCTCATATAAAATAAGGGCATTAGGCCAAATTCCAACAAAACTCTCTTCTGTCTCTAATCTATGATCCTATTATTTATGAGCCTTTCAAGGTAGGGGTTTGCAGAAAAGAAAACAAAGACACCAAAAAGTTAAGTGCCCATTTAAAAGCCATCAGGGAAAAACACAACAAACAGGGGTCAGAGTTAGAGGCTAAAGCCCAGTTTTAAAATTCTTAAATATTTAAAATAACCTGAAAATGTCCATTACCCACCCTTCCCTATCCAGTAAAATGTCCCTTATAGCAAATAATATGAGAAAGAGAAAAAAAACTAATAGATCCATCCATTAAATCTGACAGCATTTGCTATGTTCTACAGTCATAGTTCCCATCTTGTGCAAAGTAGGAAGGGAAGTATCAGTAGGGGTATATGTTCCAAGACCTATTGTGGATGGCTAAAACCTCAGATATAAGTGGATATCTGCTGACCTTATATATATGTGCTTTCTCTCCCTGTTCCCCTTTGCTCTGTTTAGTGCTCCCCCTCCCTAAACCCTAATAAGGTAAAAATGGAAGCAGAGATCAAAGGGGCAGTCTGCTGCTATAGGGGCACTTAGAAGAGGACCACCAGCACTTCAGTTTGACCATGGATAACTGAAACTATAGAATGAAACCACAGATAAGGGGGCCTCACTTATCTCTTTAGGGACAAACTTGGCCATAATTGCATAGAATTTAGTTTCTTTTTTTATTTTTGTTTTGTTTTCCATTTACATTGTAAGTATTGTATATATTGCTTTCCTGGTTCTATTTACTCTATATCAGTCCATGCAAATCTTCTCATACTTCTCTGAATTTCTTTAATCATTTTTTATGTTACAATAATATTCCATTAAATCATATATAGCAGTTTGCTCAGAAATTACCTAATTAATGGACATTTGCTTTATTCTAGTTCTTTGCTAGTATAAAAGGTGCTGTCATGAATATTTGGGTATAAATAAGACTTAAAAAAATTTTTCCCCCTAGATGTCTCTTTA
Organism: Gracilinanus agilis; assembly: GCF_016433145.1. Lineage (NCBI taxonomy): Eukaryota > Metazoa > Chordata > Mammalia > Didelphimorphia > Didelphidae > Gracilinanus > Gracilinanus agilis. Next base: position 524,662,707 of record NC_058132.1, read on the forward strand.
GCATTGGAACCCCTAGGTTTAATGTAGATGGAGATTGATAAAGCTTGCTATTTACCTAACACTGAGTGAATCTCTAGGGATTCAGATAAAAGTAAGCAAGATAGAGCCTGTCCTAAAGGAACTAACATTTCACCAGGGGAACTGGAAGGTGGAGTAGTGGCAGGATGGTCAGAGTGACATGATTTGTATATGGCTGGGAAGTGAGGGGAGAGGCTTGGAGCAGGACAAGATAAGGTGAAAGCTCACTTTTGAGAGCCCAGGGTGGTTCTGGGGATAGAATCAAAATTGCCTGTGTAGAGAAGAAGGAGACGATGGAGAGAGAGCAGAAGGCATGCTTTGGAGATATTTGGGAATGCATTTTTTTTTAAGGATATAGATCCCTAGTAACATTTTTTAAAATGCATCTCTTACATATAGATTTCTCAATGTGTGCCTCAGGGAGATTGAAAATCTTCCTAAAGAGCTGTTGAATAATGTACTTTTTGCTTGAACCCCCAAGGAAAGGATCATAATTAGGGATGAGAGAAGAGTTTAACTTGCATCAGGTCTTCCACACTCTTTCAAAGCGTAATAGCATTTCTTCCCTTTCCCCCCTCCCTCCTTTTTTCCCTCCCTAGTAGGTAAGACCTTCAGTGGTCAGTTCTTCATAGGGAAGGATTTCCTCTCTCATTACCTATAATGAAAACTCAGTGGATATTGCTGGCTGACTATTTTTCCCAATTTAGCCTCCAATGAATGAAAAGCTATTTAGAGGAAATACTATCAACCTGGGATAGATAGTTATGCATAGATACATATATGGGCATACCTCAGATATTGCAGGTTCCTATTCCAGACCACTGCAATAAAGTAAGTCCCACAAATTTTTTGGTTCCCTCGTGTATATAAAAGTTATGCTTATACTGTACTTTAGCCTTTTAGGTGCTTAATAGTATTATGTCTAAAAACCCAATGCATATACCTCAATTAAAAATACTTCATTGCTAAAATTGCTAACCATTCTTTGAGCCTTCAGTAAGTCATGATCTTTTGGCTGGTGGAGGGCCTTGCCTCAGTGTTGATGGCTACTGACTGATCGGCATGGTATTTTCTGAAGGTTGGTGTGGCTGTGGCAGGTTCTTAAAATAAGACAACAGTGAAGTTTGTCATATTGATTGACTCTTTTCACTTGGACACTTAGAGGTCAGTTAACTGGCCTAATTGTAATGTTGTGTCTCAGGGAATAGAGAGGCCCGATAAGAGGTAGAAAAACACGGGAATAGCCAGTGGAGCAATCAGATCACATACAACATTTATCCATTAAGGTAGCCATCTTCTATGGGCACAGTTTGTGACATATATAATAATAAATAATAATATTAATAAGCCATAAACAATAGCATAAATAATAATAAAATAATGACAATAGCACCAAAGATTATCACATCAGAAATAGTAATAATAATAATGATGAAAAACTTTGAAATATCATGAGAATTACCAAAATGTGCCATAGACATAATGTGAGCACCTACTGATGGAAAAATGATGTTGATAAACTTGCTCATTGCAGGTTGCCACAGACCTTCAATTTGTTAAAAAAAAAAAAGGCTTTATCCATGAAGTGCAATAAAGCAGAGCAGATATGCCTGTACTCTGTTTCTCTAGTTGGAGGAAGGTTTTGGAATGCGGTGTGTTGTTATGTTTAGCAATGGGAATCCTAAATCCAACCCAGGTGGAATCTAGGAAAGTTTACTACACACCAGGTGCAGTAAGTAAAGCAGAAAGCCACCCAGAGGAAAAGAAGGGGGAAAAAGGGGATTTTCTTGTGAGGGGGAGCAGTGTGTGACAGGAAAGGCAGAAGTGGCACAGGAAAGAGAAGGGTAGTCTTTGGCTTGGCAAAAGAAAAGTCAGAACCGAGTTTCTTTCCCATTTTCTCTCTACTCTACCCCCAAACTTCCTGATATGAATTTTTCATGCCCATCTTCAGGTCAAAAGCTCCTCAAGGTTTGGCGAGCCAAGTTTCTGGGTGAGAAAGGAAGGTCATGGAGGGAGAGTTGGAAAATTGACTATCATTTAGTTTGCGTTTGTTTTAGGCTGGGAAGATATGTGGGAAGGAAAGTGTGAGATGGAGCGTACATGAATAGAGCCTATCTCTGAATCTTGTGCTTTTCTTTCCAGGGTATGTGTGGGAGTAGTGAATGTAAGTAAAGACTAGTTGGGGGTTAGGGTGGCAGAGATGGGAAGAGGGGGACAGGAAAGTGTATGTGCCAGAAAAGCATAAAGGGGAAAATGTAATGTTGAAAGGACAACTTTAAAAGATAGCTAAATCACAGATTTGCATAAGTTATTTAGATTTATTCAAATCATTATGCAATTGAAACTGAAAGGGATAGGATATTGGTGGTACCCCAGACTCTCATTCTTGGCAGCAGAAGAGCTGTTGCTTGGTGGGGTGGGGTGGGGGGGAGGTGGAAAGAGAGAGAAGAGGAGGAAAAGGGCTTAGGCTTCCCAGGGGCCAATATACTGCACAATATACAACTTCCACCTTTTTTCCTCTGAAGATTTTGATACAGGTAAAAATAAATACCCTTGGCAGCCTAGGAAAGAAGAGAGAAAAAGCCAACTTGTGGAGCACATTGAAGCTGGGATGGACTTAGTCCCATCTCATTTGGCTGGTGATGGAATTGTAGGTTGATTATGTATTAATGAGCACGAGGTTTTGTTTGTTTGTTTAATTTTAGCACTATTAGACTGAGCTACCAATTTTTTTTGGTCTTATCCAAAGCAGGGACATGACCTTATTTGCCATACTCAAGGAATGGCCCAACTCCTCAGTTTAGGATTGTGTTTTGAAAAAGATTGAAAACTAAGTGGTGCCACATGCTTGTAGTTCCTCATCCTGGGGAGGCTGAGGCAGCTGGATCACTTGAGTTCAGGGTTTATGAGCTGAAGTAGGGCTAAAGCCAATATAGTGACTGTAACAAAGTGGTCAACCACCAAGGGAGGCTACCAGGCTACCTGGGTCCCGGGTCAGCTTGGTCTGAGTCTGGAATATGGAGCAAATGGAAGCTTCTGTGCCCATTAGTTTGGGGTTTTGATCCACAAATGTCAATTGCACTTCTAGCCTAAGAGACTTAGCGAGATAGTCGTAAAAGAAAAAAGATTGAGATGTCGCCTAGCTTAGACTACTTCTCTAAAAATTGACTTCTTTTGACTTAATTTTATATCTGAAATAGTGAATATGAAACAGTGTGGCTCAATACTGAGATTGCTATTTCTCTCTGTTTTTGAAAGTCAAAACTATTTGTATTACTGGGCAACAAAATGGTCTGCAAAGTGACAGGAGGCAATCTATTCTAATGGTTTGGAGGCAATAAAAAACCAGATTTATGTGCTGCTGTCTGAAGTAGGATTTTGGAAAGAGCAAATCTGTGAACTGAAAGCTGTGAAAAATGAAAAGATGAAAAGCTGGTCCTCTTTGGGTTCCAACTCTGACTGAATACTTTCTTGGAAAAATCATCCCTCTTTGCTCTATTTCTGACTTTTTTTTTAAAAACCCTTTCCTTCTGTCTTAGAACCAATACTATTGTATTGCTAAGGCAAAAGAGCTGTAAGGGTCAGGCAATGGGGTTTCAGTGACTTGCCTAGGGTCACACAGCTAGGCCATGTCTGAGGTCAGATTTGAACCTAGGACCTCCCATCTCTAGGTCTGGCTCCCAATCCAGAGCCTCCTAACTGCCAGCCTCAGTTTCTGACTTTGAAAAATAAAGTTAATAGTCTAGAACTACTCAGCAGCAATGCTGAAGAGCTGGTATTAGTTGTTTTCTTTTACTAAAGTTTTTCTTTGACTTGAGATCAGAGGTTGATGGGCAGGAGAGTGGGGAGAGGAAGAAGAAGGCTGGGGACAGGGCTTCTAAATCCATTCAGTGGAGCCTGGCGTAGGTTTATGTTGGGGTAGGAGAATTTGAACTCTCCTCATGTCCTTTATCTACCTCCTCTGAATATTAAGGATGATCCTGGAAAGAGAAATTGCTACCATCATCTGCAAACTGTCAACATTACACTTTTAAAAAACAATAGCAAATTACATTTGTTTTTCTTTGTCTCCCACTGGTGTCCGCCACCTTGCTGAAACATGACCACACAGCAGTGCCTGGTAACAGTGATATGGGGGATGTTGTTAGTGTCAGATTGTAAACCTCCTTCCACCCTGCTTTATGAGTCAGTAGTGGAGCTTTGCTGGTAATATTTGTGCAGAATATGCAATGTTTGCAAAATAAAGCTCTCCATATTTTTAAGCAGTAGGAGTGGAGCCAGCTCACAATCCATGATAACAGGTTTCCTTCGCTGCCATTCCCACAAATAGTATCTTATTTCAGCAAAATGGTGGCAGCCAGCAGGAGGTCCAACAATGGAGATTTTAATCAGAAAATTTAATTTTATATACAATTCACAGTTTGTGCATGGTGAGAAATGTTTCTCACTGCATGAACTTTCAGGACTCTGCTCTGAGCAAAAGGAGTTTCAATTTATATAACGCCTTTCTCAGCAAACAATGCCCCAGAGCATCTCCCAGTAATATGGAGCGTGCATTTCATCAGATGATACTGTGTAACTATAGACAAAAAGTCTGTCTTCAAACCACCCAAGATATTTATTGGTAGCAATTAGAACAAGAGGCTGCATTTCAAACAAATTAGTTTTTAATGTAGACATTAAATTGGCCAGGATTTTAATGGTTCAATTCTCTCCCCCTTCTCCTGCCTTGCCCCCTCCTCAAAAAAAAAGAGCCCCACAGCTGCACAGTGGTTCGCTCACACAGGTTTGCTGTCATACTTAGACCTTGTAAAGCAAGTTTCTGCCTGAAGTGATCCCGCCCCCCCTAACCCCCCACCTCCCTGAGTCATAAATTCTCAGAATAGAAGCCTATAATGTACATGTTGACAGAGCTACATTTTACACTAATGTCACTGTATTCAGTGCCCTATAGACACGGAGCTGAATCACAGATTTTACTCAGGAAGAGTGGCATGGTGTGATTTTTACAGCAGTGTCACTTTAACAGTAGATAAAAGTCAATTCTACATCTACTAATGTCAGGAAGAGTGGAGATTCATGCTACTTTCCTATAAATGACAGCTAAAATCCAGCTGTTTATTAATTTGCCTCACTTTAACATGAGTGGGAGCAGAGGAGCACAGGTCTGTTTCCTCTTGAAGTGTGGGTAGATACTCCTGTTAATATGGGCAGGCACTCTGGTTAGCACTGGTCTGAACCTCATTTATCTATTCCTAGCAGGAAAGGCTTGAGTTCTAGAGAAGTAGCAATCCGAGCAAGCAGCAGCCACAGTAGGATTCTCTAGGGAACAATTGTCCTAGTTAAAGAGGTGACAGGAACTCATAATTTAGAAGCACACATCCTGATGTCCAGTTCGATAGAGGGTAATGAGGGTAACTCCAAGAGCAGGAAGTCCCCTGTTAAATCAGCACTGACAGGAGAACAGCTCAAGATCACAGACCCGATGGGCAAAGCCTGCCTTATTTTGTCACCAGTCAATGCCAGAATGAGACAGAGAAGTCTTTGTTGTCTGGGCTTCATAACAGAATATGCCTCACCTTTTCTTTCCCCGCTATTCTCGCAGGTTCCAAATTTGACCTAAAATGGGTTAACCGACTTCTGCTCTTATCAGAAGTGCTGCCAGGGTTCCCTGACAGCTGATTGCCATGGCTCTAAGACCTTTGACTTGGGTGACCCTGAGAAGTCAGACAAGGAGTCAGAAGGATGCATTCTCCTTGCCTTAGTTTTATTTTTTGAAATTAATTTTTTTTGCATATGAAAATCTGTTGCTTTTCTCCTCACCTCTCCAATTCCACTCCTCCATTGAGAAAGCAAGAAAAAAAATCTCCTATTACAAAGATACATAATCCAGCAAAACAAATGACCATACATCCACGCTCAAAACCAATATGTCTCAATATGCATTCTGAGTCCATTATCTTTCTATCAAGAGGTGGCCATATTGTTTTGTCACGAGTCCTCTGTAATCATGGTTGGTCTTTGTGTAGATCAAACTTCCTAAGATTTCCAAATTTGATTATCTTTATAATATTGTTATTGTAGAAAGTATTTTCCTGGTTCTGTTCCTTTCATTCTGTATCAGTTGATATTTGTCCTCTCTGAATTCTCTTAAGCCTTTCTCATGATCATTTCTTACAACATAGTAGTTTATCAAAACTTGTTCAGCTGATTCCTTGTTGATTCCCAGTTGATTCCTTGCACCCCCTCATTTTCTAATTCTTTAACATTGTAAAAAAGAGCTACTATAACTATGGGTTTTTTCTCTTTCCCCCCATCTCTTTGGGATATAGAAATTCAGTGGATACCACAAAGGTGTCCATTCTCTACACGAAGTCTGGTCTTATATGAAGATAGACTCCTTTAGCTTGCTTGCTCACCTTCTTTCCAACACCAGCCACTCTTTGGATACAGAATTAAAGATACTTGATAAGAGTTGATTGCCTGATATGGATAGGGCACTGGGCTGAGTGTTTGATGTAGGAATCTACAGTGAGTTATTGTCTAAAAAGGCATAATAAAAGGAAGAATGATAAATAGGCATTGATGGATTGTACCATGAGATTAGGATAGAATCTAATTTCTTCTGGGTATATTCCAGAAGGGTGAAGGTGAAATGGGAGGGTGAAATGAGATTGCAGAATTGGACATCAGAAAGAAGAAACACATGACACAGTTATTAAGATTGCACAAAAAATAGACTTAGAAGGAGCCAATAAACTGAGAGGCAGAAATGAGGAGGAGGAGAATTCCTGGCATGGGGTCAATCAGCAAAAATGTATAAAATCAGGAAATGATAGTCTTGTTTTAGGAACATCAAGGAGGTCAAGACTGCTGGTTTACAGACTACATGTGTGTGATTAAAATGTTAAGAAAACTGGAAAGGTAGAAAGGGAGTTAGGTTGTGAAGGGATTTGAATGCCAAATAGAGATTTATAGTTGATCTTGGAGGTGATAGGGAACTACTAGAGTTTGTTGAATAGAGCAATGACATGATCAGACCTGAATTTTAGGAAGATCAATTTGTTAGTGAAGTGGAGGGGGGACTAGGGTAAGGAAAGACTTGAGACAAGGAGACTAACCAAAAAGCTACTTTAATACTCCAGGTAGTATCAGGGGAGAGAAGGGCCCTTAATAGGAGGTACAGATAAAATCAATAGGCCTTGGCCACAAATATGGATATGGATAATACAAAAAAAGATTAGATACAGGTGACAAAAGTATTTCCCAAAGGAAATTTTTAGGTGTCAGTTATATAGAGACACATGTATATATATATGCACACACATAAATGTACATAGATCTTTTCACTGTGCCACCCACATATGTGTGTCTGTCTATCTATCTGTCTATCTATCTATCTATCTATCTATCTATCTATCTATCTATCATCTATCTGTATGTCTAAATCATAGTGGCTTAGAGTCAGAAAGATTCATCTTCTTGAGTTCAAAAGTGACCTTGAACACTTACTAGCTTTGTGACCCTGAGTAAGAAACTCAACCTTGTTTGCTCAGTTTACTCATCTATAAAATGAGCTGGAGGAAAAAAATGACAAACTACTTTAGTATGTTTGCCAAGAAAACCCTAAATGGAGTCACGAAGAGTCAGACATGGCTGAAATAACTGAATGACAACCGTGTGTGTGTGTGTGTGTGTGTGTGTGTGTGTGTGTGTGTGTGTGTGTGTGTGATTCTGCCAAATACCCTTTCCAACAGCTGGGTCTGAACCTCTCAGTTCACAACTATTATTTGATAAGCCTTTTAGAGAGTTTTAATTAAAAACATAAAAAGGTACCCAAGGACCCATATCAGTATGCATTTGGATGCCTAAATAGCTATGGTTGAAAATGCAGGTCTGAGAGAAAACCTTTTTATATTTTAGGTAAGGTTGAAAATATAGTCTTCCCCTTCCATTTGAAAACTTCTTTTCTGTGTTTTACTGTCTTTTTTGCTCTTACTCATGAAACTTGATGAATTATAAAATGGATACTTCTGTGCCTTGGAAAATAGTTACTTGGCATTCAAAAGATGTGCATTTACCAAAAAAAATTTTAATGTCCCTCATTGTACCTCATTGTGTGTTGTGTCTTGGCTTACTGTTTACCTTGCTTACCTGTGTCAATGACTATTGAAAACTGGCACAGGAAAAGCCAACTTGTGTGTATAACCCAAGAATTCCTGAAGAGAATTTTAGATTCTTGGCAGAGAAAATGAAACAATTGATTCCAGGGCTATAGAGGCAGCAGCTAAAAATAGGACAGGGAGAATTTCTACCTTGTGAAGAAAGGTGTAGGTAGGAAGGTTTGGATTCTTTTTTCACTAATATTTTAAACTAAATAGCATACTTCATTTTGGTTTATGAGTGCAGAGACTTAGTATAGTGTTGTGGAATAAATACTGGACTTGAAATCAAAAGAACTGTGTTCAAATTTAGGCTCTATTATTTACAGGTTGTATAAATATGGGTAAGCAACTTTACTTTGATGAGTTTCAGTTTTCTCATATGTAAAAATGAGATAAGACATAATTCTTGAGTCACAGACTTCTTGACACAAAGGATTGAGGTATAATTTTTGTGGGGCAACTCATACAAAACTAGCCCCTACCCAAGTGAAGCCTGGAAGGTTCAGTATCTGGGTCATTTGTTCCCATTGAAACAGTAGCTCTTCATATAAGCTTACAGGTTCACAAGGCATCAAACTTAGTACAGATTTTATTGCTATAGTAAAGAACACAGAAAAGATTTGCAATCCTGGATAGAGTTAAGAGATCTTTGTCACCTTTTCAGTGGCCATCCTCAAAGATACTTCTTCCTTCCTAGGGAGCTTGAGTGTCTACCTGGGTGGGGCCTCTGACAATGTATGAGAAAGCAGGGCTCATTCTTCAATTGTAGGGCGTCAAGCTTTGTTGCTCTTTAGCTGACTTTTCCTACGGTCACTAAAATCTATTGCAGTTCTTCCTTTAATAGCTCTTCTTAAGGTGACTGTGGGATCCTGCTTCATTTTTTTTATATCATCCCCTCTTAGAGTGCTCTACAAATCCTCTGCTACTGTGATGTGTTATGTTCATTTCTTGCTACTGTTCACTTCTTTTACCAAAGATATTCTACTGTTCCACTGCTTCTGCCCCTCTATTTCTGGCATCTTGGGTACAACTAACTGGCTATAGTTGCTGCCTTCTGCTCCTGATCAGAGGGCAGCAACTACAGCCAGTTGGACCCAATGTTGTATTATCTTCCTTCTTGCTGTTGCACTCCTCAGTTTGGCTTCTCTGCTGCAATTCCTCACTGATTTGCTTCTCCACCCCCAGAATTATGGTGCTAGCTTTTGAGAGTTATAGCTTTTTCGTATTTAGGGTCAGAATGACCCTGGATCATTGAAAATTTTCTGCTCTTTACATTCAGGTTCCAGGCCTGAATGATGAATCTTCCTGAGTTCAAATCTGGACTCAGGCATTTACTAACTATATGACCCTGGGCAAGTCACTGTTTGCCTCAACTATAAAATGAGAAAGAAATGGTAGACCACTCCAGTATCTTTGCCAACAAAACCCCAAATGAGATCACAAAGAGTCAGACATGACAACTTAATGAAAACAGAAATCACCAAGCAAAAACCTATTGTAGCGATACGGAACAACTAGGCTGTATAATCTCCTATTTGGGAGCCTCTGGCTACTCCCTCTTCTCAGGTTGATTATACCTGTTTGGGGTTATTAGGTATTCAATCTTTTTTTATTTTTTAATTTTTTAGAATATTCTTCCATGGTTCCATGATTCATGTTCTTTCCCTCCTCCCCAAACCCCACCCCTCTCCCCATAAGCTGACATGCAATTCCACTGGGTTTTACATGTATCATTGATCAAGATCTAGTTCCATATTATTGATAGTTGCACTGGGGTGATCGTTTAGAGTTTACATCCCAAATCATATCCCCATCAACCCATGTGTTCAAGCAGTTGTCTTTCTTCTGGGTTTCTACATCCATGGTTCTTTCTCTGGATGTGGATAGCATTCTTTCTCATAAGTCCCTAAGAATTGTTCCGGATCATTGCATTTCTGCTAGTAGAGAAGTCCATTATGTTCAATTGTACCACATTGTATCAGTCTCTGTGTATAATGATCTCCTGGTTCTACTCCTTTCACTCTGCATCAATTCCTGGAGTTCATTCCAGTTCACATGGAATTCCTCCAGTTTATTATTCCTTTGAGCACAATAGTATTCCATCACCAACAGATACCACAATTTGTTCAGCCATTCCCCAATTAAAGGACATCCCATTGCTTTCCAATATTTTTGCTACCTCAAATAGGGCAACTATAAATATTTTTGCACAAATCTTTTTCCTTATGATCTCTTTGGGATATAAACCTAGCAGTGGTATGACTGGATCAAAGGTCAGTGATTAGTGGTTATGAAAGTGACTAATCAACAGAAGAATTCATTCACGAAACAAACCTGTTAATATAAAGCAAGCCTGGGTTATAGTCTGAATACCAAGCTGTAGGAAAGTCAAGGAAATAAAAAAACAATAAGCAGCATTGAGCACAAAATTAGAGTCAATAAATTAATGGATTAGACCTAGAGACTATGCTTCAAATTCAGAGATCTTAGGATGAGAACCAAAGGATCAGAAAAATAATATTCCGAAGATGTTGCTTTGTCATAGGAACTCTTTGAGTTGAAAGGTTGTGGGTTTGGGGGATTTGAAAATGTGATTTCAAGTTTAGGGACCTTAGAGTGAGAAGGCCCTTCTGTTTACAACTGTATATTTTATCATTTTAGAGGGTTAATCTTTTAGGTTAAATGACCTGTCCAGAATCAACCAGCCAAAATATGGCATCATAGATGGGACTTAAATCCTGATATTTCCCATTCTAACACTGGTTTAGTTCGTATTTAGATGCTATAAATCTGACATTTAATAAATATTTATTGATTAATTGATTGGCTCTTTATCCACTATCAGGTGGAGATAATGATTTTATCTGTTTAAGGGTTTAGATGAAATGAGATAATATTTGTAAACTATACTAGTACAGTTCCTGGCACACAATAGACAATAAATGCTTGATCCCCTTCTCTCTCCCCTACTTCAATAAGACATTTTTTTCAAATCTGTCCTCAGACACTTCCCAGCTGTGTGACCCTGGGCAAGTCACTTGACCCCCATTGCCCACCCTTACCACTCTTCCACCTAGGAGCCAATACACAGAACTTAAGGGTTTTAAACAAAAAAACAAAACAAAACAAATCAATGAGACATTTTTGTTTTGTTTGTTTGTTTGTTTTTTTAGGTAAGTGATAACTACCAATATCACCATTTAGTTAAAGGTGATTCAGTTGAGAGTTTGAACATAATCCTTGAAAATATTTATATGTAGCAAATTTAACCACAAGGACTTTTAGGTTGAAAAGAAGTGGAGACAGAGAAAATTGCCTATGGATGTCTATCAAGATGGTTACCATCTACCATACAAAATATGTATGATATAAGAAGAAAAACAGCAATTTTAATACTTAGAAATTCATAAGGGACAAAAATTCAAGAATAGATTCTATATCCAGAGTTGAAAAGGGCCTCAGAGCCATCTTCTACAAACTTCTTCATTTTACAGGTGAGGAAATTGAGGCTCAGGGAAAAATTAAAGACTTGACCAATATCACAGAGATGATAAATGACAGTATTAGGATTTGAATCAAGGTCCTTTGGTTCCAAATATAGAGTTTTTTCTACTCTACCGTCTGACATTCTCCAAGGGCAAGGGCCAGGCTTACTTCTTTCCCTCTCAGGTGTATTGTAATCTCTATTATGCGAACCCTAATGGATATGTGGAAAATATGGAGGATCACAACTAGTGGGACCAGCCAGCTAATTTAAGGGTAAGACCCTTCAAGGTCTCAAAATTTCTTAGGAAGATATAATATTGCAAAGTCCATTTTAGAAAGCAGTCCATCTTAGGTTAAAAGGTGTAGTTAGTTGATCATTCTGACATACATATATAGTTCCAACTAAAATCCCAGCTGTTTCTAGAAGCCTTTCCCAACCCTTCCTAATCCTAGTGCCATCCTTCTGTTATTATTTCCTATTTATTTGGTATGTAGCTTGGTTGTATATATTTGCTTATATGTTGTCTTCCCCATTGGATTATAAACTCCTTGAAGGCAGAGACTATCTTTTGCATCTTTTGGTATCCCTAATTCTTAGCACAGTATCTGGCATATAATAGGTGCCTAATAAATGTTTATTGATTAGTTTATCATAGGACTAAAAATCTAGAGTTGGAAGGTGCTGTGGCAACTATCCAGTCCAACTTCTTCACCTTAGAAGTCAATAAACTGAAGCCCAGGGACTCCTCTGACATATCACACATATAAGTAAGCATTAAGAATGAGATTTGAATCTGATCCAGAGTAAAAGTGAAGTTTTGTAAAAGTAAAGAAATAGAATACTTAATGTTTTTTTAACTGCACTAACCCATTCCTATTACCTATATTTAAAAGCTTGTGTTTTTCAATTAGATTAAAAAACATAATTAGACAAAATGAATAATCAAGTAACACTATAATGAAAAAGTCAATTCTGAAATTCTAAATGTATTCAAGTTATTTAAATATATATATAAATATGCATCTTTTCAACTTCTAAGAGTAGGTAGAAAATACTAGAATTCAATTAAATCCATCAGTTTAAATTCCCCATAAAAAGAAGTTGGAGCACTGCCCAATGGGAAATGTGAGACTTAAGAGAAAAGTTTTATAACATGTCCGAGGGGTCAGCAAATCAGAATGCTATGGAGATTACATAAAAATTCTTAAAGGGACTTTCTCTGTTTCATGGAAAGAAAAGAAAGAAAGAAAGGTAAAATTTTAAAATGAAGGTACTGGCCCCCGAAACATCACTGACTTTATTAATGTTGCAGTGGAGCCCCTGTAAAAGAAGCTATCTTTTCTAAAGACTGATCTAATGCCCGTGTACTTTGAGGAGTAAGGAAAAAAGACCATTTGGTGCCTTTTGAACTACTTACCTTTTAAAAGTGTATGTTTCCAGCTAAGTGCATGTATAATTAGTGACAATCTCACTTGGTATCCATTTTGTAAAGTATTTTATCTTGAATACTTTTAGGAATGTAGTTTCCTTCTTGAAATCTCAGATTTAAATGTTTATGATAAATGCATATTTCATCCACTCTCTAAAATGATCAAATAATTAAACCTTTAAAATAATTTCCCCCCTCTTTTTTGGATTGATGAAGAGCTTTCTGAATAATAGCAATTTTAAAAGACATGACTAAAAATAAATTAGCAAGGAAAAGTTAATAGCCTTAAAGTCTATATTATTACTACTACATTTATTAAACACCCATTATATGATAGGAATTGTGCTAAACATTGAATTTATTAAATATATGTCCACAAATACCCTATATTCCCTGAAATAAATTTAATCACAAAATTATCTATTATTAGGGTACCAATTAAAATGTTAAAAATTCACCATCCATATCTCATCTTTTATTTTCTTATGGGGAAAAATGCTACTGGATAGAACCAGAATATTAATTATCTTTGTATAATGCAGCATAACTAAATGTGTACTAATTAGGAAAAGCAAAAGTTATTTTTGTAATATTTTGCTTACTGAATAATTAGTAGCATAATTGACATTCTGATGCACAAGTATTATAATAGATGTGTGAAGCATCCTGTCTCTTCATCTTATAAAGGGCTTAATAAATTCCTAGTGACATATCAACAGTAAATTAGATGCTATGAAGTGGTCTTAGGCTGGTTATAATATAATAATAATAATAACTCATTTATATATCATTTTAAGACTTAGAGATCCTTTCCCTTACCATAACCCTGTGAGCTTAAGCAGTGTAGGTATTATCCCCATTTTACATATGAGGAAACTGAAACACGAAGAGACTAGTGTGATTTGCCCAGGGTCATATAGCTAGTATGTGTTAGACCTGAGACTCCTGATCTTCTGATTACAGGGTCAGTGGATTTTACACTAACACTATCTCATAGACTTGCAAAATATGGACAAACAAATGGGAAAGTGATTTAGGGTTGATAGTGAAAAGTGTTGCCTAGTTTTCATATCAGTTGTCTCTGTTCCTTGTATTTGTTATCACCTATTGTCTCTTCATCCTACTTCATCTTCTACCCATTGGGAGAAAAAATGTTTCTATAACAAATATGCATAGTTAAGCAAAACAAATTCCTGAATTGGTAATATCTAAAAAATATGTCTCATCTGAACCCCTAAGTATTGTGTCACCTCTCTGTTAAGAGGTGGGTTGGTATGCTTTAAAAAAATTAGCTCTCTTGAATTATGTTTAGTTATTGCATTGATGAAAATTCTTAAGTTTTTCTAAGTTGTTTTTAAAAAAAGTTTATATTTTCAATTACAAATTATCACCTCTCTTCATTCTCTTCCCTATACATTGTACATTGTACAAATGAAGACTTGCAAAACATACTTCCACATTAGCCAAATTTTTGCAAGAGCAAAAAAAGGAAAAATGTATTTCAACCTGCTTCAGAGTACACTAGTTCTCTCTCTCTGTCTCTCTCTCTGTCTCTCTCTGTCTCTGTCTCTGTCTCTGTCTCTGTCTCTCTCTCTCTCTCTTTCTCTCTCTCTCTCTCTCTCTCTCTCTCTCTCCATATATATGTATATATGTATGTATGTGTACATATGTATATGAAATTTTTCACGAGTCTTGGAATTGTAATGGATTATTGTATTGATCAGAGTAGCTAAGTCTTTCACAGTTAATTATACTTAAAATATTGCTCTTAATGTGCATAATATTCTCCTAGTTCTGCTAACTTCAATTTGTATCAGTTCATTTACATCTTCCCAGGTTCTTCTGAAGCCTTCCCCATTATCATTTTTTACAGAACAATAGTATTGTATCACAATCATAAACCATAATTTGTTCAGCTATTACCCAATTAATGAGCAATCACTTTAGTTTCCAATTGCTACCATAAAAAAGAATTGTCATGGGGCAGCTGGGTAGCTCAGTGGATTGAGAGCCAGGCCTAGAGACGGGAGGTCCTAGGTGCAAATCCGGCCTCAGACACTTCCCAGCTATGTGACCCTGGGCAAGTCACTTGACCCCCATTGTCTACCCTTACCACTCTTCCACCTATAAGTCAATACACAGAAGTTAAGGGTTTAAAATAATAATAATAAAAAAGAATTGTCACTAATATTTTGTACATGAGTTATTTTCCTTCCCCCCCCCCCATCTCTTTGGATCAAAGAGTATGCATAGTTTTATATCCTCTGAGGTATAGTTTCAAATTATTCTCTGGCATGGTTGGGTCAATTCATAGCACCAACAACAGTTTATCAATTTTTTCACATCTCCTCCAGCCTGTCATTTTCCTTTTCTGTCATCTTAGTCAATCTGAAGGATGTGAAGTGGTTTAAAACAATTTGCATTTCTTTAATTATTAATAATTTAGATTATTTTTTTTGTATAACTTAGTAGCTTTGATTTCTTCTGAAAATTGTTCGTTCTTATATTTTGATCATATATCAATTGGGGAATGGCTCCTATTTTTATAAATTTGACTCTTTCCCCTATATATTTGAAAATTGAGATCCTTATCAGAAAAACTTATTGTAAAATCCCCTTCCTCTCCCATATCCTGCTTTTCTTCTAATTTTAGTTGCAAAAAAACCAACACAATACAAACAACCTTTAATGTAATGAGAAATATTCATTTTATCTCCCACAGTCTTGTTCAATCATGAATTTTTCTCTTATCCATAATCTGACATAATTTTTTCCATGTTCCCCTAATTTGCTTATGATCTCATCTTTTATGTCTAAATCATGTACCCATTTTGAGCTGGTTTATGCTTAATTTTTACCAGACTATTTTCAAAGTTTCTGTTTTTACAAAGTTGTTACTGCACAAATTGTTCTCCTGGTTTTGCTCATTTTGCATCAGTTCATATAATTTTTCCCATGTTTCTCCAAAACTCTCCCTTTAATCATTTCTTATGATACAGTAGTATGCCATTACACTCAATACATTATTTGTTCAACCATTTCCTAATTAATGGCTACCCATTTAGTTTGTCACCACAAAAAAAAAAGAGTAGCAATAAATACTTTTGCATATGTGAATCTTTTCCTATTTTATTTGATTTCTTCTGGACCAATTTATAGCTTTATAGCATTCTATTAAAGTACCTCTTTTCCTGTGTAGACCTTCCAACATTTGTTATTCCTTTTTTTTTTTAACATTGCCAGTCTGGTGAGAGTAAGAGAACCTCAGAGGTACTGTAGTTTTCATTTCTCTAATTACAAGTGATTTTGGAATATTTTTTCATATGGCTATAGCTTTCTTTCCTTGAGAACTGCTTGTTCATATCCTTTGATCACTTATTTGAAGAATGCCTCTTATTCTTGTAAATTTGAGTAAGTTCCTCACATCTTAGAAATTTTTATCAGAGAAACTTGTGACAAAGATTTTTCTTCCTAGTTAAATATCTCCCTCCTAATCTTGGCTGCTGTGGGCTTGTTTATGCAGTATCTTTTACATTTTTGATAATCAAATTGTCCATATTATATTCTGTCAACTTTTCTATCTCTTGTTTGGTAAACTCTTCCTTTATTCATAGTTGTGAAAAGAATCTCTTTCTTCTTCTGATTCATCTGTGATGTGACCTTTTATATATAAGTCTTGTATTCCTTTGGCCCCCACCATAGTATATGGTGTGAAGTAGTAGTCTAAATCTAATTTCTTCCAGATTGCCGTTCAGTTTTCCCCAGTATTTTTTTGTCAGATAGCTAGTCAATACCACAGTAGCTAGTCTTTGTGTTTATGAAGCAGCAGGACAATAGTTTCATTTGCCTCTGTATGCTGTGTACTTAATTTGTTTCAGCTACTACCAATTGATTCAAGTAATACCAAATCATTTAGAAGATTACTGTTTTATAGTATTGTTTGAGATCTGATGATGCTAGGTCCCTTTTTCCCTTTTTTTCATTATCTCCTTTGAGATTCTTGACCTTTTGTTCCTTCAGCATCCCTCCCTTCTCCAGTCTACATTCCAAATACCTTCCAGATGACTATTCAATTAGCATAGGTTTGTCTATGTCATTCCTCAGCTGGAAAAGCTCCAGTGACTTCCTTTTACTTCTAGCATCAAATACAAATCCTTCTGCATGGCATTTAAACCCTTTACAACATAGTTTCAGCTTGCCTTTCAAGGCTTACTAAATGCAACAATCCAGCAAGACTGGCCTTCTTGATGTTTCTCATACACAATAATTCTTAACTCTATGCTTTTGCATAGGTTATCCCACAATAGCAAGAGGAAGAGGAAGGAGAAAGGAGGATTTTCCCCTTCCCCCTTCTGAATCTTGTAATTCTAAGGTCAGCTTATGTATCACTTCCTACGTGAGACCTTTCCTGATTTCCCAGCTGTTAGTGCTTCTTTTGCCCCTCCAAATGATCTTTTTTTTTTTTGACTTTGACTATATGTTGCATATATTTATATGTAAAAATGTCATTTCCCCTGTTAGAATGTAGCTCCTTGGTGGCAATGATTGTTTTGTTTTTGTCTTTGTATCCTAGCACCCAGAGCCTGGCTCACAGTATGCATTTAATGAATGCTTGTTCACTGATTCATTGATTTATAATTCTGTATCTTCGAAAGGCAGAATGGTTAAGTATATAGAAAGATGGTCTTGGAATCAGGAAGATCAGAGTTCAAGTTCTGTCTCTGATTGCTATGTGACTGAGCAAGTCTCTTAAAATTTAGTGCCACAGGCAACTCTGTAAGATCGTGAACTGGTGAGCAGGTGCCTTTTCACTGGTTGAGGGATTTTCATTACTGGAAAATAATATGCTTATTTTCTAGTATTCCATCTTGTTTTCCAACAAGAAAACTTATTGGAAGTTTCCTAAACCAATGAAATAAAAGATCTACTATAAAAATGTGTATTAATATGTACAAATATGAATGATATATGCATTTGGATTCAAACACATAGACTCATAAATATGAGAAAGGGTTATAGATTGAGTTCAGGATAGGTCAAGGGTTTGCCAAGCAATTAAACGTTTTAAAAAATAATTTTATTTCTCCCTATTACATGTAGAAAGTTTTTTTGACATTCATTTTTTAAAGTTTTGAGTTTTCAAATTCTCCTCTCTTTTGACCCCCTCCCTCCCTCCTCTTCCCCTTCCCTGAGATGTTAGGCAATTTGATATGTATTTTACATGTACAATCATGTAAAACATGTTAATTTAAAAATATATAATTCTGTGGGTGAGTACATCATATATATACTATCCAAGTGTTTTATTGCAGCACATATTTTTATTTTAAACCCTTAACTTCTGTGTATTGACTTATAGGTAGAAGAGTGGTAAGGGTAGGCAATGGGGGTCAAGTGACTTGCCCAGGGTCACACAGCTGGGAAGTGTCTGAGGCCGGATTTGAACCTAGGACTTCCTGTCTCTAGGTCTGGCTCTCAATCCACTGAGCTACCCAGCTGCCCCCTAGCACATATTTTTTAATTAGGGGATTCCTCAAAAATGTGAGAAACTCCAGTGGTTCAAGAAAATTAAGGCAAGGAGATCCTGGAATCAAAAAAATATTAAAAATGCTCACTATGTATAAGGATATCTGGTCCCAATTTAATTCATTCCTTATTAAGAATTTCCAAACGCCTATTGGTGGGATTTATTTTTTTAAATCATTAAAATAGATCTCTGATTTCATAGTTTTAAGGATACTGAGGATAGGAATTGTGTCTTATATTTGTGTCTCCCCTAGTGTCTACCCAGAATATTGGACACAGTAGGCATTAATTAATAAATGGCTGTCAAAGAAGATAAGAAAATTGGAGTAATTTTTACAGATGTTCAATTTATAGCCAATTGCTGGAATGTATGTCATGGTGTCATTCAAATGATACCTGTATCTGAAATGGATTGAAGGTGAATTTTGGCAACTTTTGTTTACAGGATAGAAGAGGGAGGTGAGGAGAATTTTCTTTTTGTTGCCTTGTGAGATTCATAGAACATTAGTTCTGGAAGTGATCTTCACAAGATCATCAAGGCAAGGATAACTCCATTTACAGCTGAGGAAAATGAAGGCTGAGGAGGTTTTGCAATTTTCTCAAAGGTATATAGCAAGTCAGGAGAAGTCCTGGGTCTCACACCCAGATCTTCTGATTCTAAGCCCAGGGCTTGTTTCACACCTCCATGCAGTCCAGAAAGAGGACTAGATCAGGGCATCTCTGGTAGTTCCACATGAATACCAATCCTGCCACTGGCATAGAGGCTATTTGGTATGTTCCTTGGCAGGAGGTTTGTTATGTCAACTTTGAAGAAGTGTTGTAAAGCTTCTTTGGAGGGAGCTAAATAGGCTTCTGGTAGTTGGGGATAATTCAAGAGAGGAGGAAGCTTTTCTTTTTTCTGTGCCAGAGAGGGTGGCATGTTTCTCCCAAACATGTGAAGGAGAGCATCCAGCCAAATCATTAACTTTGTTTTACTTTCTTCCATTAAGCTTGGAGGAGTTAATTTTACACTAATACAAGTCTCCAAATTTTATTAAGTGTAAACTTATTAAGTAGTTCCTGCCTAAAACACTTTTTCTAAACCCTATGTTCGCTTTCTATTGGTCTTATTTATATGACTGAGTTTATGACATTGAATTCAACTGAATGAAAAAAAAATCTCATTTGACATTGTGTAGCTGAGAGGTGTCAAACATTCCACCAACCTCCACGTGCAGCCCACAGCATTGCATTGGGCTTGAGCCAGATTAAAATATAATTGGGAAATATTTAACAAAATAAATAAAAATACAATAAAACATGGATATTACATTTTGAAATTAAGTCAATATGTGACCAGAGGAGATCTTTGTGCATTTAATTAGTGGCCTCTGTTTCTTTTTGAGCTTGACACCACTGTTGTAGACCAAACTATAAGTATTGAATTTAAATTTAATAATGTCATCAATCAGTTAATATTCCCAGTCAACAAGCATTTAGAATGCACAAGATACTGTGCTAAGTGCTGGAGACGGATACAAAGAAAGGCAAAAAATTTGTCCCAGAAAATGGTTTCACTCTGTGCTAACATACATATAGTGAATGGTATGTTGGGATGTTTGTATACTGAGCGTCATGGTAAAGATATGTGTGTTAGCCACAGAAGGAATGTAAAAAAAGACCCACTAATATATAATAGTATTTCAGTTGAGCCAAGTTAGTTGTCCAAAGTGGGACTGGAGGGCAAGACTTTCTACCTATTCTCAGGGCTCCAAGGGGCCTACAAAATTAATTGGTGACATGAGTGGATCACTAAACTGATACTCATCCAGTCTTCCCTGTGGATAGACTGATTTCTTGAGCAAGGTCTCATATTGGAGGTAGGAGTGAGGGTTTAGCAGCCTCCATCCCTATTAGTCGAGTATTTATTAAAAGCAATTTGAATTGGCCACCATATTCTGCTCTGAACTCTGGGAATGTGATTCCAATTCTATACGCACAGCTAAGAGGAAAGTGTGGTCCAGAATTGAATGTTTTTTCATCAAATCTGAGAATGCTTGCAAATATAATTTGGAGACTTGAATGATTCTAACACTCAACAGACCTCCAAACAAACTGATTTAGTTTCCTAAAGTCAGGCCCTTAAATTTCCTTTTGCTAACTTCAAGAAAGAAGCATATGTAGGAAGTGGCTGAAGAACTTTCATAGCCTTCAGAATATTACAAAAAATGAAAATGGTATATAATTTTTGCAAATGCATTTAAATCTTAACTTGTACTTCTGATGAAGTATATTAGGACCCCGTTTGCCCTTGTTTTCCTATTTTCCTATTTCGACATAGTGGTTTGTATTTTACTTGGGATTCAAGTAAAATTTTTGCTTTAGCATTTAAAGTGTTTTTTTTCCTCCTTTATCTTCCTCAGTTTTTTTTTTTGCCTTAATCTCACACCTGCCCAATTTAATTATAAGAGAATAAACTAGAACAATACAATTCTTTCTGCAGTGTGTGTGTGTGTGTGTGTGTGTGTGTGTGTGTGTGTGTGTGTGTTGGTAGAAATAGCTGTGAAATCCTTGTTGGAAAAATCCTTTTTAAATTATGCTTTTCTATCTCTTCTCATTTTAAACAAGGAAAGGATTCATATTTGTAAATAGGTGTGGCAAAAACCATTGCCTCAAATTCACCCAAGATACAGATGTCTGGGTCCAACAAATATGAATTTGAAAGGAAACCCTAGAAAAATGATCGTGGAAATGAGGCAAGAGAGTGTGGCCCAAATGATTCTAGAAATATGGAGTCAGACGACTCCTTCTGTGGAAGTGAAATGAAAATGTTAGGGAAAGGTGCTAGCCAGCCTGCGGACTCAGCTGATCGAGCAGGTTTAGGGTTAAGGTGATGCAGACTGAGAAAACTGCTTAGGCTGTATCTGAAATAAAGATGGGCAATCTGAGCATCCTTGGTGTGAGTGGTGAGGGGGATGTCAACTGTAGTCAAGTAAAAGCAGATCGCCGTGATATTTTCCAATAGGGGCATCCAGGGTCCTCTGCGCAGGTGTCTGGGCGCTCCATGTGTGCGGGGTGCGTTGAGGGGTGATTGGGGAGCCTGGGAGATCGGAGAGAGACGTTATTGTTATACTGTAACGAGTCTGATTAACATGCTCCTGACACTTTCTTTTAGTTTCCTGGGCTCCTAGCAACAGCGCACAAAGGCGCAGGATTGTCCCGGGCTCCACGGGGACACGGGACAGCCTTTGATCTGCCACCATTACAGTCAGACAGCGCGACAGACACACAGACATAGGGCAGCCAACCAGGGAACGGGAGCGGTCGCAGTAGCCTCGATATCTCTCTATTTCGGGTCTTCTTATCTCCTGAACCCAATTCCTGGTGGAGAGAAGCAAGTGTTTCTCCTCCCTCTCCCCCTCAAAAGATATCCATCCCCTTCCCCAAGCTGAAGGAAAAAAGTAATACACTCCCAAACCAATGTCTGTTGGGAGCCTGGCGACCCATAAACTCCAAGGAGGGTGTTAAGAGCGTCACAATATGACCTGGTGGGTCGCCAGGCCCGTGATATTTGGGGTCCCAGGAGGGAGGGAATGCTTGTTGCTTGCAATGGTGTAAAGGGCCAAGTCGACCCTCAAGAGGAACAGCTGTGGAAACTCCTGGGTTTGAGCCCAAGCGTCCCCGAGGGGTCCGGGCCAGGGTCACACAAAGAAGGGCCTTAAGCCTCTTCTTCCTGTCCACAGGGGGAATTCTCCCAAGCAGTCCAACCTACCTTTTCCTTTACCCCACATTCCGTCTGGGGAGCTGTTAAATAAAGCCAGAAGGAGAATTCTATCCTACACTCTGAGCACACCGGGGAGAACCGATTGGGACCCGGCGTGGGTAACGCCGAGAGGCGCTCTTGTCTACATCTGACGGGCACACATACACGTTGAACCCAGACCCAGTGTGACGGATTTGCTTTTCTTTCCTTCCTCGGGTCTTTCCTTAAAAAATGCGCCCAGGAGCCTGTCAATCTCCAAGGGGTGGCATGGACCTCGTGGGGCCCAGGGAACCGGGCTGGCGGAGGCGTGACAACTATTCCCTGGACTGGGGCAGGGAAGACCCAGGGGCCTCCAAGGTTCTTCCTCTAAGAAGACGGAGGGATTTCGTTGCTTTGACGAGAAGAGGCTGCTAGCGTTGGGTATAAGAGGGCATAGAGGGGTACGTAGGATTTTAAAGACTTTCGTCACGTCAACTGTCAGGATTTCCGGACCCACTCGCGAACTTCCTTAGACTGGGTCGGGGACCCGCGCGGCCCGGGCCTGAGCGGGCAACCTTTTAAGCAGTGCTCTGCAAACTGGTCTTCCCTTCACAGCGCCTCCGCGGAGGGACAACTGGGCCCCTTGGCGAGTCTACTCGGAAAGATCAGCGCAACCAGCAGAGATCCCACGAGCCCAACGCAGGCCTTGGGGTGCACCCGCCAGTCGCGGGGAGCACACAGCCACGTAGAGTGCACTCGACTAGACACGTCGGGGACTCAAGGTACGCTGCACTGGGCAAAGTTTTGCGCTCTCCTCTACTTTTTTGGGGAAAGAAATCGACAAACTCGTATATCATATAGTACCTGGGGGAAAGTCCAAGCAAATCTCCCAAAGATATCGCGAAATGTTCCAGCAGACGACAGAATTGCTTATTCGATAATGGGTGGGTTTTTTTTGTTTTTAAATTAAAAACAGACAAGTCAGGTTTGGATGATTCCGGTTCCTTCTCACTAATCGATCCACTTTAATTTCATCACCGATCATTGTAGATGATTCGGTAGAAAATGCGTTGCCAGATATTGAGTAGAATTAAAAGAACAACAAGGAACAAAAAGACCCACAGAAACACATAAGGGACCTAACCACATCGCCCCAGCATTCAGGTGCTAACCTACTTATTTGAAAGTAATTTATTTTCCATTTTTCCCCCTTCTCCCCTCTAACATCCCCCCCACCCCCCAGTTGAGTGCTGAAAGAAAGAATAAGGGCTTTAACATTTAAATGTTGTGGTCTGGTAATTACTTTTTTTTTTTTTTTCACTTTTCCCCTAAGTTGCAATGTGAAAACCTCGCAGGGGGGTCTTTGCTGTGGAAGGACTATAGTCCCCAATCCAGAGCACAAGATCTGCAATTACAAACCCATTAGGTGCCCCTTGCTAGCATTAATATGCACAAAATCCTGCTGTTAATCTTATAATCTGTTTTGTTTCATCAATTGCCTTCCTAGCACTAGGGGGAAAAGGAATAAAAAAATGGAAAACATTTCAAGCATCCTAAGGTAAACTGAGCCTATAAAAGCAGATTTCCCTTACTATGAAAAGAACATGAAACTAATTTTCCCCTCTTATGGAAACGTTTTTTTTTTTTAAACCTAGCATCCAAAACATCAAAAGTCAGTTTCCTCAAAAAAATTTTAAAAATTCAACAATAATACCATACATATATATTTTAAAGACTATCAATCTGTTCTCTTTATCAAGCAAGATATGTCATGAAACAATGTCACTGTAAAGTGCTAGTTAGAACCAGAAATGAGGACACTTAAGTACCCCAGAGGAATAGCATCTGAATACTTTTTATTTAGAGGGAACACCTTTGTATCCGCCCCCCCCCCCCAGAACTTGCCAGAAATTCTCAAGGAGTGGATAGTCAACAGTCTTTGGTCCTTAGATTTAACATTTGGGAATGTGAAGTGCATTTGACTTGAGTGCTTTCAATTTCCTGGGAACTTTATAACTTCTGAGTGGAGTGGACATGCTAGAGTACCCTTCCTCACACCATTTCAATAATACATGATTGTATTGATATAATCCTCCATACAATAAAATGAGGTTGTCACAGATTGTCATTAAGACCTCAGTAAAACAATGAAGACATTATTGGGAACCCCCCCTCAGGCGAGGTATTAGGGGAATAAAACAATCTACACCACACGGGTCCTATTGAGATTAATGAAAAAATTATGCAAAAAAAATCTCATTTTCATTTTCCTGTGACAGGGCATTGAATATATACAGTTCGCCTTGCACTGCACCTGATGATTTATTAAACTAATCTATGGTGATCACCACCAATGTCCTCAACTCAATCTTGTCCCAGCTCATTTTCTAAGTAATTGTTTCTCATTAGTTCTGATAATGTTTTAATAGTGTTACCCATAATTTAGTCACCCAAGAATTAATAACAGGGGGGCGATATGCAAAGGAGGGTTATGATGAGCTACACAAAATATAAACAGGTATAGTCTTTAATTAATCAGATTAGCCTCAAGGTCCTCCTCTTAGAATACATTACTTAGCTCTGAGGAGTTGGGTGAAGACTTTATTTTTCACATAGAAGGAATTAATTTCTGTCAGGCACATTAGAGATGCAGTTTTTTTCTGTCTTTTTTTTTTTCCCCTTCTGGTTGCATCCTCCTACCTTGGATGGCAACAAAATGTGGAAAGATGGTAGGGATGGTAGGTCTTTTGTCTTCCCTTGACCCCTGATCCTGGAGATTGATGCACCAATATGGGAAGCACACAACATGGTTTTGTTTGTTTCCTGAAAGGGGTTAAGTTCTCTTCCTGGAACACTAGAAAATTCTTTGTCTTAGGTATTTTTATACAGGTTTTGGACATTTTGGTAAATTTCCTGTTCACAATTCCAAAAGGCTCTGATGGGACTCATCCTCATGCCCTGGTACAGAAAATGACCACAGAATTATGCGAGATGTATATTCTGACTCTTTCTGAGATTCCAAAACCAAAGCATTTTTAGAGCTGGAAGGGACTTTCAAGAACATTTGCCATCATCTTACAAATGAGGGAACTGGGACCCAAAGAGGTATGGAGGACTTGCCCAAAGTCATAGAGGTATTCATTAGTAGAGGAAAGATTCAAACCTAGGTCCCCTGACTCCGGATTGAATGATCTTTCCACTACATCAGTCTGACATCTTGTTGATTTAATTTTAAGATAAAAGGGGGTGATTATCCTAGCTTGTTATCCTGTATTCTCAGTTGCTGGTATACTTGACCTGGACAATTCTCATGGTTTTTCTAGAAAGTTTTGCTGAAACTTTTGCCTATTCTGAGGTCCATATATTTATGGCCCTCACAATGAAACTGAGATTGGCAGTGATCAGTTGAAAGTTCAAGTCAAGATGCCTTTGCACCTGAGCAAGAGTTCAGGCTCATGGATAGTTGGGTGATGCCAATCTATAGAGTATCCCACTTCTTCAGGTCATCACTGCCTAGAGAAGAGATTGTGAGCTAGCTGTGAAGGGTAAAATCAGGTAGTGGTGGAGCTATGCTAGGCAGGCCACTGGCTTTTTTCTGGAAATACTTTTGTGTGACCAGACCTATTCTAACACCACAGGGAACATCTTTTGTAGGATAGTCAAGCAGGAAATGACCTTAAATATAATTTAGTTTAATTCCTGGCAGCCAAGTGGGGCAGTGGTTAGAGAACTTGTAACCTCAGACACTTACTGGCTGTGTGAATCCTGGCAAATGAATTAATCTGTCTTCCTTAGTTTCCTCATCTTAAAATGGGGTTAACAATAACAGCTCTCTCACTCAGGGTTGTTTTGAAGATCAAATGAGATATTTGTAAAGTGCTTCACAAACCTTAAAGCACTATATAAATGCCAGCTGCTATGATTATTATTAATTGAAGGGAATGTGGCCCATGGAAATGATGAGACTTGGCTAAGGTCATAGAGTTAATAATCAGCAAAGCAAGAAATCAAATCCAGTTCAATCTCACACAGGGCTACCTCCAAAGTTTTGCTAAGAGCCAGAGCCTTATTTTTCTTTTTGGTCCTTTTTAGCCCTTTCCACAGTAGATGGCATAAAATCTGAAATACTCTCTTGAGACTTCATAAAATGACATGCTTAGAGCTGGAAGAGAGAATCTCAGAAGATACCATGTCCAGCTCCTTCATTTTACAAGATGAAGAATTGGATCTGAAAGTTTAAATCACTTGCCTAAAGTCACACAATTAATATATCTGAGGCAGCTCTTCCTCACTCCAAATTGGTAGATTTTTCTATCCACTATACCGCATTGTTGCATGGATGAATCTTTGAATTTGTAGGAAATAATAAGTATTTGGGTCAGTTTCCTATTTCCTCTCCACTTCCTGTTCCCTCCAATTCAAACATTTCTCTGCTCCTTCTTGGGAGAAATCCTTTGGTCTTTTCCAGAAGAAACTTCAGTAGGTCTTTGCTTCCTATTCTTCTACCTATTTGAGCCCTACAAATGGGAATTCCTGATCCACCTGAGTTAGGGAAATCATATCATCAATTTAGGAGGATTCTTTGTCATACTTTTTATTTTAGGAGGAATAGGGGTGGCACTGACCTCATTCAGGGTTGGCTAGTGGGTGAAATGAGGCAGCCTGGTCCTACTTCTTGGAAGGGTCAGGACCAGAGCTTCTAGTGAGCCGGATCATTTCCATGCTTCAAGTTTTCTCTTTCTTCCCCAGCTTCAGGAACAGGAGCTGGTTGCAAGGGGCTAAGCTCTTCTAGTGGAGCTCTACTGTCTGCTGCTGCTCTGTCCTTTCTGATTATACCTTTCTCCTCTTTCTGCCTTGAGGTATGTGCGGTGGATGTGTAAGTGTGTGGTTTCAATCCACGATCCTTTTCTTTCTGCTCCTTTTTGCAACTTTTCTTCATATCCTCAGTTCCCATCAGCAACCTTTTTGAGGTGAAAATGATTAAAATAGCCATTCAACAGGAAGAGCTGGGGAAGAAAGATCAGCTCCCGGTTGGGAGATGTCATAGGGGCCATATAGGACATATGCAAAAGGGACATGGGGGAGGAAAGGGGAGGGGGTCTGGGGAAAAATGAAACTAAAAAACAACTGTTTTCTATTTACAAATTTAAATAAACAGAACAGCCTTCCCCGTGGTGTTTGTCTAAGTGTAGCAGCATTGCTGCTGTGTAGGTCATGAAAAGGTTGGTGCAGAGTTTAAAACTTCCCATTCTGTTAATTTCTTAAAGAACAGTCGTTCAGAGTCTGGACACAAAAGCTCATGATTTAATGAGGAACAGAAACAAAATCTCTGATTGTTGGTGTTTCAAACTTCATTGGCGTCCTCTGGCAACCACAAGTTGATCCTCGGCGGCTTCAATACCCTTTAGCCTTCAATATAAGAGTACATGCTGAATAGAGAACAATGGCTGGTTGTTATGTTTATTTACCCTTACTACAAGCTGGGTTAACCTCTTCAAAACAGCTTTACTAAGCCCGTTAACCACACCGCCCATATGACCTGTAGCAGTATCTCTAATGTGATGCAAATCTGACTGGAGACCATATGCACCAGTTCAGATGTATTGTGTCTTCTCAGAGTACAAGTTTATTGCAGAGAGAGTCTTGTCCCCACCATACATTTGGGGGGGGGACCCGAGAATAGCCTGAATGGCAAACAGTTAAACAAGGAAATAAAGGGGAGGGGGGAGGCGATATCAGAAAGTCTGGTATTTTCTTGAATTTATTTTTAAATGATCTCTAACTAGGGACCCAAAACATTCATGCAGGATAAGGTCTCTTTCATGTATGCATATATTTATTACAAATTTTTTTTTATCCCAGAACCCAACTAGGAAGATTTATTTTTTTAAACTCTTTTCATAAGCAAACAAGAATACATGATCTTCTCCTTCCCAGCACCCCGATTATTATCCTCAATATTTTTGAAGCAGTAACCTCACGTCTTATAAAAGAGTACATTTGGGGCTCAGAAATAGCTCATGATTTCATTCCAACAAGTGAAAAGCAGCTACTAACAGAGTGAGAGTGATTGGAAAGTATCTTGATGGAATAAACGTTCAGTATCCTCCCTTTTTCATGGGTTTGGCAGATCAGTGAAATTGTAAGCCCGTGTTTACATCATACTAGGGGGAAAAAACAACCACTGGGAAACCCCAAGTTTGGGGCCAAAAGGGGAAGAGCACTCATCTTCCCAATAAGGTGTAGTTGGGATAACTGCTCCAATATATTAACCAAAATAAAAACTAACACGAGCGCTAAGTGAAATTATATTCCAATCTGGCATACTAACAAGTCCCCAGTGTGACAGTCCCTCTTTAAGAAACCCACTGTATATGTTCCGCCCACCTGGGGAGAGTTTCTTTTAGCAGGTCATTTTTTCTTGATGGCTGTGGCAAGCGTAACAATGTTCTGTGCCTGCTTCAGTAATGGCATGTCTATCATACTCCCATGGAAAGTAAAGGCTCCCTGGAAAACAGAGAATACAAACTTCCTGAAAGAATGCTTGGAAATTATAGGCTTCCTTTCTGCACACACTTGTGAAACAAGAACATTAGATCCCACCTGAATCATACTGACTTTTCTTACATAGACTTTTGAGAAGGCCAAAGTAAATAACAAAGGCAAGATTGATTCCCCTCCTCCCAAAGGGATTGGGAAAGGGGGGGGGGAGGAAGGAGGAGGGAAGTTCAGTTTTAAAGGAGATGAAAAACACCCAATCACAATGTGTGGGAAGACATGCACACAATTTAACTATTGGTATTAAGACAAAATCAAAAGTCGATTGATTCTCAGAGTCAATTGCCAGGTAGAGAAATACAGGGCTTTATTATAACACTATCCTGTTTCTTTTTTTCCCTCTATATATAATATTTAGAAAAATCTTTGTTTAAAAACTGGAAAGCCATTATAGCCTTAGGAAATTGATTGTCTTTTAAAAGTTATGAAAAAAATACTGTTAGTATTGGTGTACATTGAAGTGATTAGTAAGGATTCCGAGGTGGAAAGGAGTTCAGAACTTGGAGTCAGATATCTGAGTTCAGAATTTTCCTTTTTCTGCTTATACTAGCTGTGAATCCATGGACATAATGAGCTCTTTTAAGCTTCAGTTTCCTCTTCTTTAAAATGGAGAAAGTAATATATAGGTTGTTGAGAACTGCATGAGATAATAATGTATGTAAAAGCACTTCATAAGCTTTTATAGGCTAGGTAAATGTCCTTTATTGTGATTATTATAAGAACTCAGAGAAAGCTTGAAATTTGAAATTGATAGGAAGGATTCAGGTTATTGGCACATCACTTAGGACAACTGGATGGCTCCTGACAGCGTACCTAAAGAAATTTAGATATTGTCAAGAATTTGTTAGAGGAAACTCTTAACTATTTTTGTATTGTACCAGAGAAAGGTTAGATTACTAGAATTTGAAACAAATGTTTTGGGGTAGAGATATGCTCGATAGCTTATTTTATGAGCCAATATATTATTATATAAGAAAAGAAGTTTCTTATCTCATTCTTTCCAGTTATCTCACTTTCAGGTTTCATACTGAAATTGGGCAGTAGGAATAGTCTTGATGGATTGGGAATGTGGTTTTTATAAGCACATATATACCTTAAAGTCATTTCCATATGCTCTATCAGGGATTGTTGCATTGATTAGTTTTAGGGATACTTTCTTCAGGATTCCTCTTCCTACTTCCCTTTTCCCCTCTCTCTACCTGCATGCTTCCCAGTGGGGTTTGTGAAGTCATTTGGTTAGTACAAAATCCTTGAGACTTGCTCCTGAAATTATAATAAAATTAGGTCTTGTTTTGAATAAAGGCAATTTTAACCAGCCTTGAACCTGTGATTACCCAGATAGGTGATGAGGGAGATGAGGGAGAACAACTCACATTGACACTTTTTCTGAAACTTATCTTATAAAGTTACCAAGTGAACTGATAGTTTAAGAAACTGGCCAAAGACCACACAGCCAAAATGTGGCAAAGGCTGGACTTGAAATTTTATCTTCCTAGCCTCAACATCAGTTCTCTTCCTACTATTGAGAGGCAGTTATGTTGCCTCTAAGTAGAGAAATGTTAAACATTAAAAAAAAAAAGCAAACCCCCAACAATCTATAAATAACAGCTCCTATTTACATAGTGCTTAATTTTGTATAAAGCACTTTTCCTTCCTTCCTTCCTTCCTTCCTTCCTTCCTTCCTTCCTTCCTTCCTTCCTTCCTTCCTTCCTTCCTTCCTTCCTTCCTTCTT